>NW_027013670.1:0-144008 GCF_036934945.1 Oncorhynchus masou masou | reverse complement strand
GGTGTGTCATCATAGTGCTCTCTGATTGGTGGTCATCATTTGGTGTGTCATCATAATGCTCTCTGATTGGTGGTCATCATTTGGTGTGTCATCATAGTGCTCTCTTGATTTTGGTGGTCATCATTTGGTGTCATCATTTGGTCATCATAGTGCTCTCTGATTGGTGGTCATCATAGTGCTCTGATTGGTGGTCATCATTTGGTGTGTCATCATAGTGCTCTCTGATTGGTGGTCATCATTTGGTGTGTCATCATAGTGCTCTCTGATTGGTGGTCATCATTTGGTGTGTCATCATAGTGCTCATTTGGTGTGTCTGATTGGTGGTCATCATTTGGTGTGTCATCATAGTGCTCTCTGATTGGTGGTCATCATTTGGTGTGTCATCATAATGGTGTCTGATTGGTGGTCATCATTTGGTGTGTCATCATAGTGCTCTCTGATTGGTGGTCATCATTTGGTGTGTCATCATAGTGCTCTCTGATTGGTGGTCATCATTTGGTGTGTCATCATAGTGCTCTCTGATTGGTGGTCATCATTTGGTGTGTCATCATATTGATGGTGCTCTCTGATTGGTGGTCATCATTTGGTGTGTCATCATAATGCTGTCTGATTGGTGGTCATCATTTGGTGTGTCATCATAGTGCTCTCTGATTGGTGGTCATCATTTGGTGTGTCATCATAGTGCTCTCTGATTGGTGGTCATCATTTGGTGTGTCATCATAGTGCTCTCTGATTGGTGGTCATCATTTGGTGTGTCATCATAGTGCTCTCTGATTGGTGGTCATCATTTGGTGTGTCATCATAGTGCTCTCTGATTGGTGGTCATCATTTGGTGTGTCATCATAGTGCTCTCTGATTGGTGGTCATCATTTGATTGGTGGTCATCATTTGGTGTGTCATCATAGTGCTCTCTGATTGGTGGTCATCATTTGGTGTGTCATCATAGTGCTCTCTGATTGGTGGTCATCATTTGGTGTGTCATCATAGTGCTCTCTGATTGGTGGTCATCATTTGGTGTGTCATCATAATGGTGTCTGATTGGTGGTCATCATTTGGTGTGTCATCATAGTGCTCTCTGATTGGTGGTCATCATTTGGTGTGTCATCATAGTGCTCTCTGATTGGTGGTCATCATTTGGTGTGTCATCATTGGTGGTCAGTGCTCTCTGATTGGTGGTCATCATTTGGTGTGTCATCATAGTGCTCTCTGATTGGTGGTCATCATTTGGTGTGTCATTTGGTGTCTGTCATCATCATAGTGCTCTCTGATTGGTGGTCATCATTTGGTGTGTCATCATAGTGCTCTCTGATTGGTGGTCATCATTTGGTGTGTCATCATAGTGCTCTCTGATTGGTGGTCATCATTTGGTGTGTCATCATAGTGCTCTCTGATTGGTGGTCATCATAGTGCATCATCTCTCTGATTGGTGGTCATCATTTGGTGTGTCATCATAGTGCTCTCTGATTGGTGGTCATCATTCTCTGATTGTGTCATCATAGTGCTCTCTGATTGGTGGTCATCATTTGGTGTGTCATCATAGTGCTCTCTGATTGGTGGTCATCATTTGGTGTGTCATCATAGTGCTCTCTGATTGGTGGTCATCATTTGGTGTGTCATCATAGTGCTCTCTGATTGGTGGTCATCATTTGCTCTCTGATAGGTGGTCATCATTTGGTGTGTCATCATAGTGCTCTCTGATTGGTGGTCATGGTGATTGGTGGTCATCATAGTGCTCTCTGATTGGTGGTCATCATTTGGTGTGTCATCATAGGTGCTCTTGGTGATTGGTGGTCATCATAGTGCTCTCTGATTGGTGGTCATCATAGTGCTCTCCTGATTGGTGGTCATCATAGTGCTCTCTGATTGGTGGTCATCATTTGGTGTGTCATCATAGTGCTCTCTGATTGGTGGTCATCATAGTGCTCTCATCATTGGTGGTCATCATTGGTGGTGCTCATCTGATGCTTATGGCCTCATAACTAGCTGAATGGTGCATCAGCTTTAAAACATTTGTCTCTCATAGGAAATGTGTCTCTGTCCAATGATGGTCATCATTTCCTGTTTCACAACTCACCCATTTATTTGGTGAAATCATTTGAATCATTCCTTTGTGCTCTCTGTTGGTGGTCATCATTATCTTAAAGCCATCATAGTGCTCTTGATAATATGCAAATCAATGAAGAAGAATAATAAATTAAATGAAATGGTGTATGCAGGTTGACTTGGACAAAGATCTGCTCTCTGTGGATTATAAACCAACATTTTGGGTCATAATATAGTATGTTCCACTGAGTAACATCATCCATGCTCCCTCTTTATCAGATCATCAACTGAGAGCTGTGCTGTTGGAATGAAAAGAACCATTGTTGCCCCTGATTGGTGGTCACAACTGGTGTGTCAACATAGTGCTCTCTGATTGGTGGTCATCATTTGGTGAGTCCTTCTCTCTCTGTAGGGGGTCATCAGAGAATCAGATAGATTGGTGGTCAAGGGAAGCACAAGTGAGTGGTCTGATTGAGCCCTAAAGCAGACCAGGGACTCTTTTGTGTGTTGTGATGCAGATGGAGAAACTGTGTTGTCACTCTTAGAAAAAAGGTGCTATCTAGAATCTGGTGGTTCATTTGGTGTGTCCCCATAGGATAACCTTTGAAGAACCTCTTTGGTTCCAGGCAGAACCCTTTCCAGAGGGGGTTCATCATGGAATCTCAAATTGAGTTTTCACATTGAACCGTCATCATAGTGCTTCTACCTGGAATCAAAAAGAGTTCTCCTATGGTGGCTGCCAAATAAACCCTTTGGAAGTAGTTTTTCTAAGTGTGTATTGTATTCTGTACTGTGCTGTTTCATGAGCTCCTTGGCTGTACTCTCCTGTCTTCACCGTACGGCCGAGCCGACCAACCAACCGCTGGCGAAGCAGCTGTGGCAGAGCAACGTGACATCATCTGCTCAGAGTGATGTCAGCACAACACAACTCAGCCAGCTGCTGATGAGGCATCATGATTCTACTGCAGTATAGAATATACCTGGCCCCTGATTCTACTGTAGAAGAGAATCTACCTTTATAATATGCCCCTGATTCTACTGTAGAATATAATCTACCTGGCCCCTGATTCTACTGTAGAAATAATCTACCTGTAGCTCCTGATTCTACTGCAGATATTTTATACCTAATATAGTGATTCTACTGTAGAATATAATCTACCTGGCCCCTTTCTACTGTAGAATATAATCTACCTGGAACCTGATTCTACTGTTAGAATAGAATCTACCTGGCCCTGACTCTACTGTAGAATATAATTCTACCTGGCCCCTGATTCTACTGTAGAATATAATCTACCTGGCCCCTGATTCTACTGTAGAATATGTTCTACTGTGAATCGAAACTACAAGTCCTGGCCCTGATTCTACTGTAGAATATAATCTACCTGGCCCCTGATTCTACTGTAGAATATAATCTACCGGAACCCTGATTCTACTGTAGAATATAATCTCCTCCTGATTCTACTGTGGAAGTAGTAATTCTACCTGTGTAGTGATTCTACTGTAGAATATAATCTACCTGGCTCCTGATTCTACTGCAGTATAGAATATACCTGGCCCCTGATTCTACTTTAGAATAGCTCTGGCTGGCAACGTGATTCTACTGTAGAATATGTCTACCTGGCCCCTGATTCTACTGTAGAATATAATCACCTGAGCCCCTGATTCTACTGTAGAATATAATCTACCTGGCCCCTGATTCTACTGTAGAATATAATCTACCTGGCCCCTGATTCTACTGTAGAATATAATCTACCTGGCCCCTGATTCTACTGTAGAATAGAATCTACCTGGCTCCTGATTCTACTGTAGAATATAATCTACCTGGAACCTGATTCTACTGTAGAATATAATCCCTGGCCCTGATTCTACTGTAGAATATAATCTACCTGGCCCCTGATTCTACTGTAGAATATAATCTACCTGGCCCCTGATTCTACTGTAGAATATAATCTACCTGGCCCCTGATTCTACTGTAGAATATAATCTACCTGGCCCCTGATTCTACTGTAGAATATAATCTACCTGGCCCTGATTCTACTGTAGAATATAATCTACCTGGCCCCTGATTCTACTGTAGAATATAATCTACCTGGCCCCTGATTCTACTGTAGAATATAATCTACCTGGCCCCTGATTCTACTGTAGAATATAATCTACCTGGCCCCTGATTCTACTGTAGAATATAATCTACCTGGCCCCTGATTCTACTGTAGAATAGAATCTACCTGGCCCCTGATTCTACTGCAGAATAGAATCTACCTGGCCCCTGATTCTACTGTAGAATATAATCTACCTGGAACCTGATTCTACTGTAGAATATAATCTACCTGGCCCCTGATTCTACTGTAGAATATAATCTACCTGGCTCCTGATTCTACTGTAGAATATAATCTACCTGGCCCCTGATTCTACTGTAGAATATAATCTACCTGGCCCCTGATTCTACTGTAGAATAGAATCTACCCTCCTGATTCTACTGTAGAATATAATCTACCTGGCCCCTGATTCTACTGTAGAATATAATCTACCTGGCCCCTGATTCTACTGTAGAATATAATCTACCTGGAACCTGATTCTACTGTAGAATATAATCTACCTGGCCCCTGATTCTACTGTAGAATATAATCTACCTGGCCCCTGATTCTACTGTAGAATAGAATCTACCTGGAACCTGATTCTACTGTAGAGGTATTCTATAGTATAGAACTGATTCTTCTGTAGAACATAATCGACCTGTCCCCTGGATTCTGTCTGTCCTCAGTCATATAATCTACCATCAGAGCCCTGGTTCTGCTGGAGAATATAATAGAATCTATACCTTCCTGATTCTGCTGTAGAGGTATAATCCTGGACACTCTCTCCTATTCAATCCCCTCTGCTGCTATTATGGATTCTATACCCTGGTTCTGCAGTGGAGGACATTCTATACCCTCCTGGTTCTGCAGTGGAGGACATTCTATACCCTCCTGGTTATGCAGTGGAGGACATTCTATACCCTCCTGGTTCTGAAGAGGAGGACATTCTATACCCCCATGGTTCTGCAGTGGAGGACATTCTATACTCTCCTGGTTCTGCAGTGGAGGACATTCTATACCCTCCTGGTTCTGCAGTGGAGGACATTCTATACCCTCCTGGATCTGCAGTGGAAGACATTCTATACCCTCCTGGTTCTGCATTGGAGGACAATCTAGACCTCCTGGTTCTGCAGTGGAGGACATTCTATACCCTCCTGGTTCTGCAGTGGAGGACATTCTACACCCTCCTGGTTCTGCAGTGGAGGACATTCTATACCCTCCTGGTTCTGCAGTGGAGGACATTCTATACCCTCCTGGTTCTGCATTGGAGGACAATCTAGACCCCCCTGGTTATGCAGTGGAGGACATTCTATACCCTCCTGGTTCTGCAGTGGAGGACATTCTATACCCTCCTGGTTCTGCATGGAGGACATTCTATACCCCCTATGGTTATGCAGTGGAGGACATTCTATACCCTCCTGGTTCTGCATGGAGGACATTCTATACCCCCTATGGTTCTGCAGTGGAGGACATTCTATACCCTCCTGGTTCTGCATGGAGGACATTCTATACCCCCCTGGTTCTGCAGTGGAGGACATTCTATACCCTGGTTCTGCAGTGGAGGACATCTAGACCCCTGGTTCTGCAGTGGAGGACATTCTATACCCCCTGGTTCTGCAGTGGAGGACATTCTAGACCCCCTGGTTCTGCAGTGGAGGACATTCTATCCCCTCCTGGTTCTGCAGTGGAGGACATTCGATACCCCCCATGGTTCTGCATTGGAGGACAATCTAGACCCCCCTGGTTATGCAGTGGAGGACATTCTATACCCTCCTGGTTCTGCAGTGGAGGACATTCTACACCCTCCTGGTTCTGCAGTGGAGGACAATCTAGACCCCCCTGGTTATGCAGTGGAGGACAATCTATACCCTCCTGGTTCTGCAGTGGAGGACATTCTATACCCCCTGGTTCTGCAGTGGAGGACAATCTAGACCCCCCTGGTTATGCAGTGGAGGACATATTATACCCTCCTGGTTCTGCAGTGGAGGACATTCGATACCCCCCATGGTTCTGCAGTGGAGGACATTCTATACTCTCCTGGTTCTGCAGTGGAGGACATTCTACACCCCCCTGGTTCTGCAGTGGAGGAAATTAGACCCCTGGTTACAGTGGAGGACAATCTATACCCCCTGGTTCTGCAGAGGAGGACATTCTATACCCCCTGGTTCTGCAGTGGAGGACAATTCCCCCTGGTTATGCAGTGGAGGACATTCTATACCCTCCTGGTTCTGCAGTGGAGGACATTCTACACCCTCCTGGTTCTGCAGTGGAGGACATTCTACACCCTCCTGGTTCTGCAGTGGAGGACATTCTACACCCTCCTGGTTCTGCAGTGGAGGACATTCTATACACCCCTGGTTCTGCAGTGGAGGACATTCTATACACCCTGGTTCTGCAGTGGAGGACATTCTACACACCTCCTGGTTCTGCAGTGGAGGACATTCTACACCTGGTTCTGCAGTGGAGGACATTCTATACCCCCCTGGTTCTGCAGTGGAGGACATTCTATACACCCCTGGTTCTGCAGTGGAGGACATTCTATACACCCCTGGTTCTGCAGTGGAGGACATTCTATACACCCCTGGTTCTGCAGTGGAGGACATTCTATATTCCCCTGGTTCTGCAGTGGAGGACATTCTATACACCCCTGGTTCTGCAGTGGAGGACATTCTATACCATAGAGATTAGATATCGCTATGTTTTATACCCTCCTCCTGTCTCTGCTCCAGTCTCTCCTCCTGGACCTTCCTCATGTCATGTGACTTAACAGGAAAGTCTTGTGTTCCAGCCAGAGACCCTCGAACCCCAAATCCCCACCTTCTGTCCCCGGCAACCATCCAGTTTGCCTCTCTGTGTGAAGTTTAACAGGTATGTAACAAGCTTTTTACAATGTTATCCAATTAAATGTAGTAGTTGCTTTTACATATCATATGTATCGTGTTCAGTATTTGTGTTATTCCTGCTTACTACATCCGTGACCAAACACACGCGACCACACACACACACACACACACACACACAAAACACGCTACACACACACACACACGCACAACCTGCCATCGTAGCCAACAAGCTTTAGAGGCCAGTGTCTCTCTGATTAAAACAGAAAGAGAAATACACACAGCGGTGATTTGGCCTCCGATGTAAGAGTTACCATGGTAACAGCACCAGGGGGATGGGGCGGAGATGAGGGGTGGCAGAAGTTAGAGCTGAGACAGAGAGGGCAGAGGTACGTGGGAACGTGAGGGACTGTCAGTGTTGGTGCTGGTTGGAGAAGGGGAGGGGTGCTGGTTGGAGAAGGGGAGGGGCTGTCAGTGTTGGTGCTGGTTGGAGAAGGGGAGGGGTGCTGGTTGGAGAAGGGGAGGGGCTGTCAGTGTTGGTGCTGGTTGGAGAAGGGGAGAAGGGTGCAGTGTTGGTTGGTTGGAGAAGGGGAAGAAGGGAGGGGCTGTCAGTGTTGGTGCTGGTTGGAGAAGGGGGGTGCTGGTTGGAAAGGGGGGCTGTCAGTGTTGGTGCTGGTTGGAGAAGGGGAAGGGCTGTCAGCTGGTTGGAGAAGGGGAGGGGCTGTCAGTGTTGGTGCTGGTTGGAGAAGGGAGGGGTGCTGGTTGGAGAAGGGGAGGGGTGCTGGTTGGAGAAGGGGCTGTCAGTATTGGTGCTGGTTGGAGAAGGGGAGGGGCTGTCAGTATTGGTGCTGGTTGGAGAAGGGGAGGGGCTGTGTGTTGGTGCTGGTTGGAGAAGGGGAGGGGTGCTGGTTAGAGAAGGGGAGGGTGCTGGTTGGAGAAGGGGCTGTCAGGGTGCTGGTTGGAGAAGGGAGGGGCTGTCAGTATTGGTGCTGGTTGGAGAAGGGGAGGGGCTGTCAGTATTGGTGCTGGTTGGAGAAGGGGAGGGGCTGTCAGTATTGGTGCTGGTTGGAGAAGGGGAGGGGCTGTCAGTGTTGGTGCTGGTTGGAGAAGGGGAGGGGCTGTCAGTGTTGGTGCTGGTTGGAGAAGGTTGGTGCTGGTTGGAGAAGGGCTGTCAGTGTTGGTGCTGGTTGGAGAAGGGAGTGGCTGTCAGTGTTGGTGCTGGTTGGAGAAGGGGAGGGGCTGTCAGTGTTGGTGCTGGTTGGAGAAGGGGAAGGGCTGTCAGTGTTGGTGCTGGTTGGAGAAGGGGAGGGACTGTCAGTGTTGGTGCTGATTGGAGAAGGGAGGGACTGTCAGTGTTGGTGCTGGTTGGAGAAGGGAGGGGTGCTGGCAGGCTGGAGAGAGGAGGGAGAGGAGGGGAATGGTGCTGGCAGGAGAAGAGGCGGTTGAAGGGGAGGGGGAGAAAAGGAGAGGGGAAGCTGGCAGGCTGGAAAGAAGGGGGAGGGGAGAGGAGGGGCTGCTGGCAGGCTGCAGGCTGGAGAGTGAAGGGGGAGGGAGGAGGGGAGGGCTGCTGGCAGGCTGCAGGCTGGAGAGACTCTGCACACAGCAGAAAGCGTGTCTCTCAACTGACTTACAGTTGCAGATTTCTCTCATCTGGAAAGTAGATTCCTAAAGGACATTCATTGGAGACATAATAACATTGACGACTGTGTGGAGCAGGGAGGGACATGACTGCAGAGCTTTCTGCTCATTCCCGAACAGGGTTCAGTGTGGGAGAGAAATCCCTGAAAGGAAAACTGGTATTTGTTCATTAGTCGATCATACCTGCCAGATTGCTATATTTTGAAAGTTACATATCTTGAAAACTTGATTGCTGACAAGCAAAACATGTTGGGACTGTGTCAACAACAGATTAATGAAACAAACACAAAAAGACCTACTCAGTTAGCCCCTCTTTCTTTCTTTCTTTCTTTCTTTTATTTCTCTTTCTGTTCTTTCTCTGTCTTTCTCTGTCTCTCTGTCTCTCCTACCCTCTGTATCTCTCCATCCCTCTCTTTCTCTGCACAGATACTCTCAATCTCTCCTCCCTCCCTCTCTCTGTCTCCTGCACATATCCCTCTCTGCACAGATTCCTCCCTCCTCTCTCTCTGCACATATCCCTCTCTCTCTGCACATGTCCCTCTCTCTCTCCTGTATTATTTTTGCTGCAAACAGATCCCATCCTCTCTCCATCTGCACAGATCCTCTCTCTCTCCATCTGCACATATCCCTCTCTCTCTCCATCTGCATATCCCTCCTCCCTTCCTCTCTCTCCATCTCCAGAGTGCTCTCTCTCTGCACATATCCCTCTCTCCCTCCATCTGCACAGATCCCTCCAAGTTCTCCCTTAAAAGATCTCTTTCCATCTGCACAGATCCCTCTCGCTCCATCTGCACAGATCCCTCTCTCTTAGACTGGCACCTGTCCTGTATTATTTTTGCTTTTAACAAACTAGAAAATGTGCCAACATCCATCTATATTCTAAATGAAGAGATGAAATATAAAAAGGCTGAAATATATTAGAGCTGTTCCCTGTCGCATTAGTCCGGCCTGGCAGAGAGCAGTATGTTAGGCGTACTATACTGACTGCAGACCTTATGCCTGCACCCTATTCCCTATTTAGTGCACTACTTTTGACCATGGGCTTTGGTTAAAAGTAGTGCTCTAAATAGGGAATAGTGTTAGTGCCATTTGGGATGTAAATTGTGTGTGTCCTTCAGCTGGCCAGAGGGGAGGTGAACTGGAGTCAGCTGGCAGAATTACAAACATGGATATTTTGCCTGTAAGGAAAAATATACAGTGGGGCAAAAAAGTATTTAGTCAGCCACCAATTGTGCAAGTTCTCCCACTTAAAAAGATGAGAGAGGCCTGTAATTTTCATCATAGGTACACTTCAACTATGACAGACAAAATAAGAATAAAAAAATCCAGAAAATCATATTGTAGGATTTTTTAATTCATTTATTTGCAAATTATGTTGGGAATATTAAAGTGGTTAACATCTTTATCTTAACTTCAATGTTAAATGTCATAATGGATTATATGTGTTATATAGGTTATATAGTGTTATATAGTGTTATATAGTTATATAGTTATATAGTGTTATATGTTATGTGTTATATAGTGTTATATGTGTTATATAGTGTTATAGTGTTATATGTGTTGTTATATAGTGTTATATAGTGTTATATATAGTGTTTATATAGTGTTATATAGTGTTATATAGTGTTATATAGTGTTATATAGTGTTATATGTGTTATATAGTGTTATATATAGGGTTATATAGTGTTATATATATAGTGTTATATGGGTTATATAGTGTTATATGTGTTATATAGTGTTATATAGTGTTATATATGTTATATAGTGTTATATATATATAGTTATAGTTATATGTTATATATTTATATAGTGTTATATGGGTTATATGTGTTATATAGTGTTATATGTGGTATATAGTGTTATATGTGTTATATATATATAGTGTTATATAGTGTTATATATAGTGTTATATAGTGTTATATAGTGTTATATAGTGTTATATGTGTTATATAGTGTTATATGTTATATAGTGTTATATATAGTGTTATATAGTGTTATATAGTGTTATATAGTTTATATGTTATATGTGTTATATAGTGTTATATAGTGTTTATATAGTGTTATATAGTGTTATATAGTGTTATATGTGTTATATAGTGTTATATGTGTTATATATATATAGTGTTATATAGTGTTATATAGTGTTATGGGTTATATAGTTATATAGTGTTATATAGTTATATAGTTATATATGTGTATATAGTGTTATATGTGTTATTATATAGTGTTATATAGTGTTATATAGTGTTATATATATAGTGTTATATATATGTGGTATATAGTGTTATATAGTGTTATATAGTGTTATATGTGTTATATAGTGTTATATAGTGTTATATAGTATAGTTATATGTGTTATATATGGTTATATGTGTTATATAGTGTTATATGTGTTATATGTTTTATATAGTGTTATATAGTGTTATATAGTGTTATATAGTGTGTTTATATAGTGTTATATGTGTTATATAGTGTTATATGTGTTATATATAGTTATATAGTGTTATATAGTGTTATATGTGTTATATAGTGTTATATGTGTTATATAGTGTTATATAGTTATATAGTGTATATAGTTATATATATAGTGTTATATATATAGTGTTATATAGTGTTATATAGTGTTATATAGTTATATAGTGTTATATAGTGTTATATAGTTATATAGTTATATAGTTATATAGTGTTATATATATATGTGTTATATAGTGTTATATAGTGTTATATAGTGTTATATAGTGTTATATAGTGTTATATAGTTATATAGTGTTATATATATAGTGTTATATAGTTATATAGTGTTATATATAGTGTTATATGTTATATGTGTTATATAGTGTGTTATATAGTTATATAGTGTTATATGTGTTATATGTGTTATATGTTTATATAGTGTTATATAGTGATATATAGTGTTATATAGTGTTATATAGTGTTTATATGTGTTATATAGTGTTATATAGTGTTATATAGTGTTATATAGTGTTATTATATAGTGTTTATATGTGTGTGTTATATAGTGTTATATGTGTTATATAGTGTTATAGTGTTATATATAGTGTTATATATGTTAGTGTTATATAGTGATATATAGTGTTATATAGTGTTATATAGTGTTATATAGTTATATTGTGTTATATGTTATATAGTTGTGTTAGTGTTATATAGTGTTATATAGTGATATATAGTGTTATATGTGTTATATAGTGTTATATATAGTGTTATATTGTTATATGTTTATATAGTGTTATATATATATAGTTATATGTGTTATATAGTGTTATATAGTTGTGTAGTTATAGTGTAGTGTTATATATAGTGTTATATAGTGTTATATATAGTGTTATATATAGTTTATATGTAGTGTTATATAGTGTTATATGTGTTATATAGTGTTATATAGTGTATATAGTGTTATATAGTGTTATATAGTGTTATATATATGTGTTATAGTGTTATATGTTTATATAGTGTTATATACTGTTATATAGTGATATGTGTTATATAGGTTATATGTTATATATGTGTTATATGTGTTGCATATGATCATGTGTTATAGTGATGGAATGTGGTATATAGTTATATAGTGTTATATGTGTTATATGTGTTATATAGTTCTCCAAGGATGGAAAGGGCCGTTCTCCACCTCGTGCCCCCACCTCCACCTACCACCCCTACAGAACACATCTATTGCCAAAAGAACCTACTAGTCTATGTCCTACAGAACACTACAGCCACGCCTACAGCCAATAGAACTCTGCCTCCTACATGATGCCCTGGAGAACTGTCCTGAATGTCCTACAGAACACTGACCTACAGAACACTGACCCACAGAACACCGACCCACAGAACACCGACCCACAGAACACCGACCCACAGAACACCGACCCACAGAACACCGACCCACAGAACACCGACCCACAGAACACCGACCCACAGAACACCGACCCACAGAACACCGACCCACAGGGCTATCCTCAATGGGCTCTTAAAGGGCTTCAGTGTATTGAACCAGAACAAGGCCTAGGTTAGAGTTATGGGTCTGTAATGTATTGAACCAGAACAAGTCCTTGGTTGAACATTATTAACACAATGTTAGGTTCAAAATGATGTTATGTTTCCCTGCCCTAAAACACGAGGGCTTATTATCCACCGTGGGCCATGTCATGTGTTAAGTTATACACTGCATTCAGAAAGTATTCAGAACCATTAACTAGTTCCACATTTTGTTACAGCCTTATTCTAAAATGGATTCAATAAAAACGTTCCTCATCAATCTACACACAATACCCCATAATGACATCACAATACCCCATAATGACATCACAATACCCCATAATGACATCACAATACCCCATAATGACATCACAATACCCCATAATGACATCACAATACCCCATTATGACAAAGCGAAAAACAGACATACCTTTATTTGCATAAGTATTCAGACCCTCTTGAATTTGAGGTCAGGTGCATCCTGTTTCCATTGATCATCCTTAAGATGTTTCTACAACTTCCTTGGAGTCCATCTGTGGTCAATTCAATTGATTGGACATGATTTCGAAAGGAACACAACTGTCTATATAAAGGTCCCACAGTTAACAGTGCATGTCAGAGCAAAAACCAAACCATGAGGTCGAGCTCCAAGACAGGATTGTGTCGAGGAACAGATCTGGGGAAGGGTACCAAAACATTTCTGCAGCATTGGAGGTCCCCAAGAACACAGTGGCCTCCTTCATTCTTAAATGGAAGAAATTTGGAACCACCAAGGCTCTTCCTAGAACTGGCCGCCTGGCCGAACTGAGCAATCTGGGGAGAAGAGGCTTGGTCAGGGAGGTGACCAAGAACCCAATGGTCACTCTGACAGAGCTCCAGAGTTCCTCTGTGGTGATGGGAGGACCTTCCAGAAGGACAACCATCTCTGCAGCACTCCACCAAATCAGGCCTTTATGGTAGAGTGGCCAGATGGAAGCCACTCCTCAGTAAAAGGCACATGACAGCCTGCTTGGAGTTTACCAAAAGCCACCTAAAGACTCTCAGACCATGAGAAACAAGATTCTCTGGTCTGATGAAACCAAGATTGAACTCGTTGGCCTGAATGACAAGCGTCACGTCTGGAGGAAAACTGGCACCATCCCTACGGTGAAGCATGGTGGTGGCAGCATCCCCCTGAGTAAGAGGTCTGAATACTTATGTAAATGTTATATTTCAGTTTTTTTATTTGTATAAATTTGCTAACATTTCTAAAAACCTGTTTTTGCTTCGTCATTATGGTGCATTGTGTGTAGATTGATGAGCTGAATTTTGGGGGGATTTAATTAACTTTAGAATAAGGCTGTAATGTAACAACATAAAGACAAGTTGAATACTTTCTGAATACTCTGTATATATTAATTTGTATAATTTACAGTGAGATGCTTGTTTAGCAGTGAGTGTGATGAGTGTTTCTTACGTTGTGTTTCTGGTCGAGAACAGAATATACCCATGTAGCATTGAACCTATTCCTGTCCCAAATCTGTTTGTGTTGTCTTGTCAAATCCTATGGTCATTGTCAAGCAATACAGCACAAACAGATCTGTGACCAGGCTAAGTTAGAAACTGGTTTCATATTATAATTATATCAGATACAAATCTCTGTCAGTTTTACCTTCAAAATGTATTCAAAGCTTTTTTTTAAAGTTGGCAATCTATGTAAATACAAATCAACAATCAAAGACGAGAAAAATAAATCCCAACGTGGTTTCCAAGTCGACTGGCATTGTGTGTGTGTTGTGTGTTGGCTATATGGGTGATTCACAATTGCATTTGTATTTTCAAGAGTACATCTTTGGTGTAGAGGTCAGGTCAAACTGCCTGTACTGTATGAAGCTAGTTTGTTTATACCATCATGTCACAGTGGTTAAAACGCTGCTCACATCCTATTGGCTCAATAACTATATACATTATTTTTCCAGATGTCCTTGAATCAATAACAGAGGACAGTATATAGATGGCTTGTATGCCATATACAATAAACATATATTCATTTTTCATTAAAAAAGATTGTATAAAATAAAATGCTTTTCATGTTTACGAACTAATTTAAAATGAAAACCTGAACGTCTTAAGTCAGTAAGTATTCAACCCCTTTGTTGTTATGGCAAAGAGCTGTAGTCGGATGCATCCGTTTTGGCCAGGTGTCCGTTAACAGACTGGAAACAGGTGGCCAGGTGTCCGTTTGGAAACAGGTGGCCAGGTGTCCGTTAATCAGACTGGAACAGGTGGCCAGGTGTCCGTTAACAGACTGGAAACAGGTGGCCAGGTGTCCAGGTGTCCGTTAACAGACTGGAAACATGGCCAGGTGTCCAGGTGTCCGTTAACAGACTGGAAACAGGTGGCCAGGTGTCCTAATTTAAAACTGGTGTCCAGGTGTCTTAACAGACTGGAAACAGGTGGCCAGGTGTCCGTTAACAGACTGGAAACAGGTGGCCAGGTGTCCGTTAACAGACTGGAAACAGGTGGCCAGGTGTCCGTTAACAGACTGGAAACAGGTGGCCAGGTGTCCGTTAACAGACTGGAAACAGGTGGCCAGGTGTCCGTTAACAGACTGGAAACAGGTGGCCAGGTGTCCGTTAACAGACTGGAAACAGGTGGCCAGGTGTCCGTTAACAGACTGAAACAGGTGGCCAGGTGTCCGTTAACAGACTGGAAACAGGTGGCCAGGTGTCCGTTAACAGACTGGAAACAGGTGGCCAGGTGTCCGTTAACAGACTGGAAACAGGTGGCCAGGTGTCCGTTAACAGACTGGAAACAGGTGGCCAGGTGTCCAGGTGTCCGTTAACAGACTGGAAACAGGTGGCCAGGTGTCCGTTAACAGACTGGAAACAGGTGGCCAGGTGTCCGTTAACAGACTGGAAACAGGTGGCCAGGTGTCCGTTAACAGACTGGAAACAGGTGGCCAGGTGTCCATTAACAGACTGGAAACAGGTGGCCAGGTGTCCGTTAACAGACTGGAAACAGGTGGCCAGGTGTCCGTTAACAGACTGGAAACAGGTGGCCAGGTGTCCGTTAACAGACTGGAAACAGGTGGCCAGGTGTCCGTTAACAGACTGGAAACAGGTGGCCAGGTGTCCAGGTGTCGTTAACAGACTGGAAACAGGTGGCCAGGTGTCCGTGTAATTAACAGACTGGAAACAGGTGGCCAGGTGTCCAGGTGTCCGTTAACAGACTGGAAACAGGTGTCCAGGTGTCCGTTAACAGACTGGAAACAGGTAGCCAGGTGTCCGTTAACAGACTGGAAACAGGTGGCCAGGTGTCCGTTAACAGACTGGAAACAGGTGGCCAGGTGTCCATTAACAGACTGGAAACAGGTGGCCAGGTGTCCGTTAACAGACTGGAAACAGGTGGCCAGGTGTCCGTTAACAGACTGGAAACAGGTGGCCAGGTGTCCGTTAACAGACTGGAAACAGGTGGCCAGGTGGCAAGGTGTCCGTTAACAGACTGGAAACAGGTGTCCAGGTGTCCGTTAACAGACTGGAAACAGGTGGCCAGGTGTCCAGGTGTCCGTTAACAGACAGGAAACAGGTGGCCAGGTGTCCAGGTGTCCGTTAACAGACTGGAAACAGGTGTCCAGGTGTCCGTTAACAGACTGGAAACAGGTGGCCAGGTGTCCAGGTGTCCGTTAACAGACTGGAAACAGGTGGCCAGGTGTCCGTTAACAGACTGGAAACAGGTGTCCAGGTGTCCGTTAACAGACTGGAAACAGGTGGCCAGGTGTCCAGGTGTCCGTTAACAGACTGGAAACAGGTGTCCAGGTGTCCGTTAACATACTGGAAACAGGTGGCCAGGTGTCCAGGTGTCCATTAACAGACTGGAAACAGGTGTCCAGCTGTCCGTTAACAGACTGGAAACAGGTGGCCAGGTGTCCGTTAACAGACTGGAAACAGGTGGCCAGGTGTCCGTTAACAGACTGGAAACAGGTGTCCAGGTGTCCGTTAACAGACTGGAAACAGGTGGCCAGGTGGCCGTTAACAGACTGGAAACAGGTGGCCAGGTGGCCAGGTGTCCGTTAACAGACTGGAAACAGGTGGCCAGGTGTCCAGGTGTCCGTTAACAGACTGGAAACAGGTGGCCAGGTGTCCAGACTGGAAACAGGTGGCCAGGTGTCCGTTAACAGACTGGAAACAGGTGGCCAGGTGTCCGTTAACAGACTGGAAACAGGTGTCCAGGTGTCCGTTAACAGACTGGAAACAGGTGGCCAGGTGTCCAGGTGTCCGTTAACAGACTGGAAACAGGTGTCCAGGTGTCCAGTTAACAGACTGGAAACAGGTGGCCAGGTGTCCAGGTGTCCAGACTGGAAACAGGTGGCCAGGTGTCCGTTAACAGACTGGAAACAGGTGGCCAGGTGTCCAGGTGTCCGTTAACAGACTGGAAACAGGTGGCCAGGTGTCCGTTAACAGACTGGAAACAGGTGGCCAGGTGTCCGTTAACAGACTGGAAACAGGTGGCCAGGTGTCCGTTAACAGACTGGAAACAGGTGGCCAGGTGTCCAGGTGTCCGTTAACAGACTGGAAACAGGTGGCCAGGTGGCCAGGTGTCCGTTAACAGACTGGAAACAGGTGGCCAGGTGTCCAGGTGTCCGTTAACAGACTGGAAACAGGTGGCCAGGTGTCCGTTAACAGACTGGAAACAGGTGGCCAGGTGTCCGTTAACAGACTGGAAACAGGTGTCCAGGTGTCCGTTAACAGACTGGAAACAGGTGTCCAGGTGTCCGTTAACAGACTGGAAACAGGTGGCCAGGTGTCCAGGTGTCCGTTAACAGACTGGAAACAGGTGGCCAGGTGTCCGTTAACAGACTGGAAACAGGTGGCCAGGTGTCCGACTGGAAACAGGTAACAGACTGGAAACAGGTGGCCAGGTGTCCGTTAACAGACTGGAAACAGGTGGCCAGGTGTCCCGTTAACAGACTGGAAACAGGTGGCCAGGTGTCCGTTAACAGACTGGAAACAGGTGTCCAGGTGTCCGTTAACAGACTGGAAACAGGTGTCCAGGTGTCCGTTAACAGACTGGAAACAGGTGGCCAGGTGGCCAGGTGTCCGTTAACAGACTGGAAACAGGTGGCCAGGTGTCCGTTAACAGACTGGAAACAGGTGGCCAGGTGTCCGTTAACAGACTGGAAACAGGTGGCCAGGTGTCCGTTAACAGACTGGAAACAGGTGTCCAGGTGTCCGTTAACAGACTGGAAACAGGTGGCCAGGTGTCCGTTAACAGACTGGAAACAGGTGTCCAGGTGTCCGTTAACAGACTGGAAACAGGTGGCCAGGTGTCCAGGTGTCCGTTAACAGACTGGAAACAGGTGGCCAGGTGTCCGTTAACAGACTGGAAACAGGTGGCCAGGTGTCCAGGTGTCCGTTAACAGACTGGAAACAGGTGTCCAGGTGTCCGTTAACAGACTGGAAACAGGTGTCCAGGTGGCCAGGTGTCCGTTAACAGACTGGAAACAGGTGGCCAGGTGTCCGTTAACAGACTGGAAACAGGTGGCCAGGTGTCCGTTAACAGACTGGAAACAGGTGGCCAGGTGTCCGTTAACAGACTGGAAACAGGTGGCCAGGTGTCCGTTAACAGACTGGAAACAGGTGGCCAGGTGTCCGTTAACAGACTGGAAACAGGTGTCCAGGTGTCCGTTAACAGACTGGAAACAGGTGGCCAGGTGTCTGTTAACAGACTGGAAACAGGTGTCCAGGTGTCCGTTAACATACTGGAAACAGGTGGCCAGGTGTCCAGGTGTCCATTAACAGACTGGAAACAGGTGTCCAGGTGTCCGTTAACAGACTGGAAACAGGTGGCCAGGTGTCCAGGTTAACAGACTGGAAACAGGTGGCCAGGTGTCCGTTAACAGACTGGAAACAGGTGGCCAGGTGTCCGTTAACAGACTGGAACCAGGTGGCCAGGTGTCCGTTAACAGACTGGAAACAGGTTGCCAGGTGTCCAGGTGTCCGTTAACAGACTGGAAACAGGTGGCCAGGTGTCCGTTAACAGACTGGAAACAGGTGGCCAGGTGTCCGTTAACAGACTGGAAACAGGTGGCCAGGTGTCCGTTAACAGACTGGAAACAGGTGGCCAGGTGTCCGTTAACAGACTGGAAACAGGTGGCCAGGTGTCAGGTGTCCGTTAACAGACTGGAAACAGGTGTCCAGGTGTCCGTTAACAGACTGGAAACAGGTGTCCAGGTGTCCGTTAACAGACTGGAAACAGGTGTCCAGGTGTCCGTTAACAGACTGGAAACAGGTGTCCGTTAACAGACTGGAAACAGGTGTCCAGGTGTCCGTTAACAGACTGGAAACAGGTGGCCAGGTGTCCGTTAACAGACTGGAAACAGGTGGCCAGGTGTCCGTTAACAGACTGGAAACAGGTGGCCAGGTGTCCGTTAACAGACTGGAAACAGGTGGCCAGGTGTCCGTTAAACAGACTGGAAACAGGTGGCCAGGTGTCCGTTAACAGACTGGAAACAGGTGGCCAGGTGTCCAGGTGTCCGTTAACAGACTGGAAACAGGTGGCCAGGTGTCCGTTAACAGACTGGAAACAGGTGGCCAGGTGTCCAGGTGTCCGTTAACAGACTGGAAACAGGTGGCCAGGTGTCCGTTAACAGACTGGAAACAGGTGGCCAGGTGTCCGTTAACAGACTGGAAACAGGTGGCCAGGTGTCCGTTAACAGACTGGAAACAGGTGGCCAGGTGTCCGTTAACAGACTGGAAACAGGTGTCCAGGTGTCCGTTAACAGACTGGAAACAGGTGGCCAGGTGTCCGTTAACAGACTGGAAACAGGTGGCCAGGTGTCCGTTAACAGACTGGAAACAGGTGGCCAGGTGTCCGTTAACAGACTGGAAACCAGGTGTCCGTTAACAGACTGGAAACAGGTGGCCAGGTGTCCGTTAACAGACTGGAAACAGGTGGCCAGGTGTCCGTTAGACTGGAAACAGGTGGCCAGGTGTCCGTTAACAGACTGGAAACAGGTGGCCAGGTGTCCAGGTGTCCGTTAACAGACTGGAAACAGGTGGCCAGGTGTCCGTTAACAGACTGGAAACAGGTGTCCAGGTGTCCGTTAACAGACTGGAAACAGGTGGCCAGGTGTCCAGGTGTCCGTTAACAGACTGGAAACAGGTGGCCAGGTGTCCGTTAACAGACTGGAAACAGGTGGCCAGGTGTCCGTTAACAGACTGGAAACAGGTGGCCAGGTGTCCGTTAACAGACTGGAAACAGGTGGCCAGGTGTCCGTTAACAGACTGGAAACAGGTGGCCAGGTGTCCAGGTGTCCGTTAACAGACTGGAAACAGGTGGCCAGGTGTCCGTTAACAGACTGGAAACAGGTGGCCAGGTGTCCGTTAACAGACTGGAAACAGGTGGCCAGGTGTCCAGGTGTCCGTTAACAGACTGGAAACAGGTGTCCAGGTGTCCGTTAACAGACTGGAAACAGGTGTCCAGGTGTCCGTTAACAGACTGGAAACAGGTGGCCAGGTGTCCGTTAACAGACTGGAAACAGGTGTCCAGGTGTCCGTTAACAGACTGGAAACAGGTGGCCAGGTGTCCGTTAACAGACTGGAAACAGGTGGCCAGGTGTCCAGGACTGGAAACAGGTGGCCAGGTGTCCGTTAACAGACTGGAAACAGGTGGCCAGGTGTCCAGGTGTCCGTAAACAGACTGGAAACAGGTGTCCAGGTGTCAGCTAACAGACTGGAAACAGGTGTCCAGGTGTCCGTTAACAGACTGGAAACAGGTGGCCAGGTGTCCGTTAACAGACTGGAAACAGGTGGCCAGGTGTCCGTTAACAGACTGGAAACAGGTGTCCAGGTGTCCGTTAACAGACTGGAAACAGGTGGCCAGGTGTCCAGGTGTCCGTTAACAGACTGGAAACAGGTGGCCAGGTATCCAGGTGTCCGTTAACAGACTGGAAACAGGTGGCCAGGTGTCCGTTAACAGGTTGGAAACAGGTGGCCAGGTGTCCGTTAACAGACTGGAAACAGGTGGCCAGGTGTCCGTTAACAGACTGGAAACAGGTGGCCAGGTGTCCAGGTGTCCGTTAACAGACTGGAAACAGATGGCCAGGTGTCCGTTAACAGACTGGAAACAGGTGGCCAGGTGTCCAGGTGTCCATTAACAGACTGGAAACAGGTGGCCAGGTGTCCATTAACAGACTGGAAACAGGTGGCCAGGTGTCCAGGTGTCCGTTAACAGACTGGAAACAGGTGGCCAGGTGTCCGTTAACAGACTGGAAACAGGTGGCCAGGTGTCCAGGTGTCCGTTAACAGACTGGAAACAGGTGGCCAGGTGTCCGTTAACAGACTGGAAACAGGTGGCCAGGTGTCCGTTAACAGACTGGAAACAGGTGGCCAGGTGTCCGTTAACAGACTGGAAACAGGTGGCCAGGTGTCCGTTAACCTGGAAACAGGTGTCCGTTAACAGACTGGAAACAGGTGGCCAGGTGTCCGTTAACAGACTGGAAACAGGTATCCAGGTGTCCGTTAACAGACTGGAAACAGGTGGCCAGGTGTCCGTTAACAGACTGGAAACAGGTGGCCAGGTGTCCGTTAACAGACTGGAAACAGGTGGCCAGGTGTCCGTTAACAGACTGGAAACAGGTGGCCAGGTGTCCGTTAACAGACTGGAAACAGGTGGCCAGGTGTCCGTTAACAGACTGGAAACAGGTGGCCAGGTGTCCGTTAACAGACTGGAAACAGGTGGCCAGGTGTCCGTTAACAGACTGGAAACAGGTGGCCAGGTGTCCAGGTGTCCGTTAACAGACTGGAAACAGGTGGCCAGGTGTCCGTTAACAGACTGGAAACAGGTGGCCAGGTGTCCGTTAACAGACTGGAAACAGGTGGCCAGGTGTCCGTTAACAGACTGGAAACAGGTGGCCAGGTGTCCGGTAACAGACTGGAAACAGGTGGCCAGGTGTCCGTTAACAGACTGGAAACAGGTGGCCAGGTGTCCAGGTGTCCGTTAACAGACTGGAAACAGGTGGCCAGGTGTCCGTTAACAGACTGGAAACAGGTGGCCAGGTGTCCGTTAACAGACTGGAAACAGGTGGCCAGGTGTCCAGGTGTCCGTTAACAGACTGGAAACAGGTGGCCAGGTGTCCAGGTGTCCGTTAACATACTGGAAACAGGTGGCCAGGTGTCCATTAACATACTGGAAACAGGTGGCCAGGTGTCCGTTAACAGACTGGAAACAGGTGGCCAGGTGTCCGGTAACAGACTGGAAACAGGTGTCCAGGTGTACGTTAACAGACTGGAAACAGGTGGCCAGGTGTCCGGTAACAGACTGGAAACAGGTGTCCAGGTGTCCGTTAACAGACTGGAAACAGGTGGCCAGGTGTCCAGGTGTCCGTTAACAGACTGGAAACAGGTGGCCAGGTGTCCGTTAACAGACTGGAAACAGGTGGCCAGGTGTCCAGGTGTCCGTTAACAGACTGGAAACAGGTGTCCAGGTGTCCGTTAATAGACTGGAAACAGGTGGCCAGGTGGCCAAGTGTCCGTTAACAGACTGGAAACAGGTGGCCAGGTGTCCGTTAACAGACTGGAAACAGGTGGCCAGGTGTCCGTTAACAGACTGGAAACAGGTGGCCAGGTGTCCAGGTGTCCGTTAACATACTGGAAACAGGTGGCCAGGTGTCCATTAACATACTGGAAACAGGTGGCCAGGTGTCCGTTAACAGACTGGAAACAGGTGGCCAGGTGTCCGTTAACAGACTGGAAACAGGTGTCCAGGTGTCCAGGTGTACGTTAACAGACTGGAAACAGGTGGCCAGGTATCCAGGTGTCCGTTAACAGACTGGAAACAGGTGGCCAGGTGTCCAGGTGTACGTTAACAGACTGGAAACAGGTGGCCAGGTATCCAGGTGTCCGTTAACAGACTGGAAACAGGTGGCCAGGTGTCCGTTAACAGACTGGAAACAGGTGGCCAGGTGTCCGTTAACAGACTGGAAACAGGTGGCCAGGTGTCCGTTAACATACTGGAAACAGGTGGCCAGGTGTCCGTTAACATACTGGAAACAGGTGGCCAGGTGTCCGTTAACAGACTGGAAACAGGTGGCCAGTTGTCCGTTAACAGACTGGAAACAGGTGGCCAGATGTCCGTTAACAGACTGGAAACAGGTGGCCAGGTGTCCAGGTGTCCGTTAACAGACTGGAAACAGGTGGCCAGGTGTCCGTTAACAGACTGGAAACAGGTGTCCAGGTGTCCGTTAACAGACTGGAAACAGGTGGCCAGGTGTCCGTTAACAGACTGGAAACAGGTGGCCAGGTGCAGCTCAGCGTGACACACCCGAAGAAGGAGTGAGAACATCAGACGCTGGAGACAGTAGGTTCACATTTCTACAGTTAAAAAAAAATAATTCTACTAACTTCATGTTGCTGAACATACTGGTCCCTATCCCAAATGGCTGTACTTGGTTAGGAAGCTACAGTGCCTTCAGAAACTATTCACACCCACTGGCCTTCACACAGTACCCCATAAAGTGGAATTATTTCTACAAATTAATAAAAATAAAAACCTGAAATGTCTTGAGTCAATAAGTATTCAACCCCTTTGTTATGGCAAGCCTAAATAAGTTCAGGAGTAAACATTTTCCAATGCCTCGCAAAGAAGGCCACCTACTGGTAGATGGGTAAAAAAAAGCAGACATTGAATATCCATTTGAGCACGGTTAAGATATTAATTACACTTTGAATGGTATATCAATACACCCAGTCACTACAAAGATACAGGCGTCCTTCCTAACTCAGTTGCCGGAGAGGAAGGACACTGCTCAGGGATTTCAAATCAAATTTTATTTGTCACATACACATGGTTAGCAGATATTAATGCGAGTGTAGCGAAATGCTTGTGCTTCTAGTTCCGACAATGCAGTAATAACCAACAAGTAATCTAACCTAACAATTCCACAACTAATACCTTGTACACACAAGTGTAAAGAGATAAAGAATATGTTCATAAAGATATATGAATGAGTGATGGTACAGAACGGCATAGGCAAGATGCAGTAGATGGTATCGAGTACAGTATATACATATGAGATGAGTAATGTAGGGTATGTAAACATAAAGTGGCATAGGTTAAAGTGTCTAGTGATGCATGTATTACATAAAGATGGCAAGATGCAGTAGATGATATAGAGTACAGTATATACATATACATAGGAGATGAGTAATGTAGGTTATGTAAACATTATATTAAGTGGCATTGTTTAAAGTGGCTAGTGATACATTTTTACGTAAATTTCCATTATTAAAGTAGCTGGAGTTGAGTCAGTATGTTGGCAGCAGCCACTCAATGTTAGTGGTGGCTGTTTAACAGTCTGGTGGCCTTGAGATAGAAGCTGTTTTTCAGTCTCTCGGTCCCTGCTTTGATGCACCTGTACTGACTTCGCCTTCTGGATGATAGCGGGGTGAACAGGCAGTGGCTCGGGTGGTTGTTGTCCTTGATGATCTTTATGGCCTTCCTGTGTCATCGGGTGGTGTAGGTGTCCTGGAGGGCAGGTAGTTTGCCCCCGGTGATGCGTTGTGCAGACCTCACTACTCTCTGGAGAGACTTACGGTTGTGGGTGGAGCAGTTGCCGTACCAGGCGGTGATACAGCCCGACAGGATGCTCTCGATTGAGCATCTGTAGAAGTTTGTGAGTGCTTTTGGTGACAAGCCAAATTTCTTCAGCCTCCTGAGGTTGAAGAGGCGCTGCTATGCCTCCTTCCTGTAGCGCTGCTGCGCCTTCTTCACGATGCTGTCTGTGTGAGGTTATTTTCCTGACACCACACTCCGAGGGCACTCACCTCCTCTCTGTAGGCCGTCTTGTCGTTGTTGGTAATTAAGCCTACCACTGTAGTGTCGTCCGCAAACTTGATGATTGAGTTGGAGGCGTGCATGGCCACGCAGTCGTGGTTGAACAGGGAGTACAGGAGAGGACTCAGAACGCACCCTTGTGGGGCCCCAGTGTTGAGGATCAGCGGGGTGGAGATGTTGTTACCTACCCTCACCACCTGGGGGCGGCCCGTCAGGAAGTCCAGTACACAGTTGCACAGGGCGGGGTCGAGACCCAGGGTCTCAAGCTCGATTACGAGTTTGGAGGGTACTATGGTGTTAAATGCTGAGCTGTAGTCGGTGAACAGCATTCTCACATAGGTATTCCTCTTGTCTAGATGGGTTAGGTCTGTGTCCAGTGTGGTTGCGATTGCGTCATCTATGGACCTATTGGTGTGGTAAGCAAATTGGAGTGAGTCTAGGGTGTCAGGTAGGGTGGAGGTGATATGGTCCTTGACTAGACTCTCAAAGCACTTCATGATGACGGAAGTGAGTGCTACGGGGCGGTAGTCGTTTAGCTCAGTTACCTTCGCTTTCTTGGGAACGGGAACAATGGTGGGAACAGCTGGTCTGCGCATGCTCTGAGGACGCGGGTGGGGATGCCGTCTGGGCCTGCAGCCTTGCGAGGGTTAACACGTTTAAATATTTTACTCACGTTGGCTGCAGTGAAGGAGAGTCCGCAGGTTTTGGTAACAGGCTGTGTCAGTGGCACTGTATTGTCCTCAAAGCGGGCAAAAAAGCTATTTAGTCTGCCTGGGAGCAACCTGGTCCGCTACGGGGCTGGTTTTCTTTTTGTAATCCGTGATTGACTGTAGACCCTGCCACATACCTCGTGTCTCTGAGCTGTTGAATTGCGACTCTACTTTGTCTCTATACTGACACTTAGCTTGTTTGATTGCCTTGCGGAAGTAATAGCTACACTGTTTGTATTCGGTCATGTTGCCGGTAACCTTGCCCTGGTTAAAAGCAGTGGTTTGCGCTTTCAGTTTCGGGTGAATGCTGCCATTAATCCACGGTTTCTGGTTAGGGAATGTTTTAATCGTTGCTGTGGGTATAATGAACTCGCTCACTGAATCAGCGTATTCGTCAATGTTGTTGGACGCAATCGGAACATACAGTATCACGTGATGGAAGCAGTCTTGGAGTGTGGAATCAGATAGGTCGGACCAGCGTTGAACAGACCTGAGCACTGGAGCTTCTTGTTTTAGTTTCTGTCTGTAGGCTGGAAGCAACAAAATGGAGTCGTGGTCAGCTTTTCCGAAAGGAGGGCGGGGGAGGGTCTTATATGCGTCGCGGAAGTTAGAATAACAATGATCCAGGGTTTTACCAGCCCTGGTAGCACAATTTATATGCTGATAGAATTTAGGGAGTCTTGTTTTCAGATAAGCCTTGTTCAAATCCCCAGCTACAATGAATGCAGCCTCAGGATATGTGGTTTCCAGTTTACATAAGAGTCAAGTAAAGTTTGTTCAGGGCCATCGATGTGTCTGCTTGGGGGGAATATGATTATAATTGAAGAGAATTCCCTTGGTAGATAATGCAGTCGACATTTGATTGTGAGGAATTCTAAATCAGGTGAACAGAAGGACTTGAGTTTCTGTATGTTGTTATGATCACACCACGCCTTGTCTTGAAACTCCCCATCCCGGATCCGGGATCGTGACTAAGCCTCAGGCTCATTAGCATAACGCAACGTTAACGATTTCTGAAAATCGCAAATAAAATTAAAATAATGCGTTTGCTCTCAAGCTTAGCCTTTTCTTAACAACACTGTCATCTCAGATTTTCAAAATATGCTTTTGAACCATAGAAATGGACTAATTTGTGTAAGAGTATGCAAAGCTAGCATAGCATTTTGTGTAGCATGTAGCACGCAACATTTTCACAAAAGCCAGATAACCAAATAAATAAAATCATTTACCTTTGAAGAGCTTCTGATGTTTTCAATGAGGAGACTCCCAGCCACATACCAGATGCGCAGTGTTTCCTGAAAGCGTCTGTGTGTAGGAGAAATCGTTCCGTTTTCTACATTGTGCCTGGCTACCGAAACGAACCGAAAATGCAGTCACCTACAACGTGAAACTTTTTCCGGATTAACTACATAATATCGACGAAACATGGCAAACGTTGTTTGGAATCAATCCTCAAGGTGTTTTCACATATCTCTTCATTGACATGCAGTTCGTGGAAGCTTGCTTCCCTCTCTGTGTCCCATGGAAAAATACTGGCAGGTGACTTTTGCGCACCAATTTCGGCGCAGGACACCGGGCGGACACGTGGTAAATGTGGTCTCTTATGGTCAATCTTCCAATGATCTGCCTACAAATACGTCACAATGCTGCAGACACCTTGGGAAACGACAGAAAGGGCAGACTCATTCCTCTTGCGTTCACAGCCATATAAGGAGATCATGAAAGACAGAGCCTCAAAAATCCTTGTCATTTCCTGGATGCCATCTCATCTTGGTTTTGCCTGAAGCTCACGTTAAAGGGCACGCAGAGAAGATATTTGTATTTCTGGACACGTCAGAGTGTTTTCTTTCAACAGTAGCAATTATATGCATAGTCGAGCATCTTTTTGTGACAAAATATCTTGTTTAAAACGGGAACGTTTTTCTTCCAAAAATGAAATAGCGCCACCATAGATGTAAGAGGTTAATGATAAGGCATACCCCCCCCCCCGCCCTCTTCTTACCAGAAAGATGCTTGTTTCTGTCGGCGATGTGGAAGAAACCAGCTGGCTGCACTGACTCCATCCGTGTCTCGTGTGAGCCATGTTTCCATAAAGCAAAGAACATTACAGTCTCTGATGTCTCTCTGGAATGCTACCCTTGCTCGGATTTAATCAACCTTGTTGTCAAGAGACTAGACATTGGCGAGTAGTATGCTAGAGAGTGGTGCGCGATGTTCCCGTCTCCGGAGCCTGACCAGAAGACCGCTTCGTTTGCCCCTTTTACGGCCACGTTGTTTAGGGTCGCCGGCTGGGATCCAATCCATTGTCCCGGGTGGAAGGCAGAACACAGGATCCGCTTCGGGAAAGTCATATTCCTGGTCGTACTGATGGTGAGTTGACGTTGCTCTTATATTCAGTAGTTCCTCCATGAAACTATGTAATGAAACCTAAGATTACCTGGGGTACCAATGTCAGAAATAACACGTAAAAACCAAAATAATGCTTAGTTTCCTAGGAACGCGAAGCGAGGCGGCCCTCTTTGTCTGCGCCAGAAGTAGACCTGAAAAACCTCCAGTAATCCGCGGATGACGTGGAACTGTGGGACCTTATATAGACAAGTGTGTGCCTTTCTAAATCATGTCCAAGCAATTGAATTCATCACAGGTGGACTGTTGTAGCAAAGGGTCGGAATACTTGTGTAAATAAGGTACGCGCTCTCGTCCTCTCACCTTTTCCTTGTGGACTTCAGTGCACAACACAGCAGCTGTCTTTAACCAGGCAACAAAAACAGAATGCGTGTGTGGAGAAGTTTTAAGAACAAATTCTTATTTACAATTATGGCAAAAGGCCTCCTGAGGGGATTAATAGGATATATAGGATGTAAAACGCACATCACAACACTACATAAAGAGAGACGTATGTGGAGGATGAGGGCTGCAGTACATATCTCAGATAAGGGGGAGATGAGGTCTAAGAGGGTTTTATAAATAAGCATCAAACAGTGGGTCTCGTGACGGGTATACAGAGATGACCAGTTTACAGAGGAGTATAGAGCGCAGTGATGTGTCCTATCAGGAGGATTGGTGGCAAATCTGATGGCCGAATGGTAAAGAATATCTAGCTGCTTGAGGGCACCCTTACCTGCCGATCTATAACTTATGTCGCCGTAATCTAGCATGTGTAGGATGGTCATCTGAATCAGGGTTAGTTTGGCAGCTGAGGTGAAAGAGGACCGATTACAGGACTCTTTAACCTTAGCCTCCAGCTTTGATATGTGCTGAGAGAAGGACAGTGTACCATCTAGTCATACTCCCAAGTACTTGTATGAGGTGACTAACTCAAGCTCTAAACCCTCAGAGGTAGTAATCACACTGGTGGGGAGAAGGACATTCTTCTCAGCAAACCACGGGACCTTTGTTTTGGAGGTGTTCAGAGAAAGCTTGATGGACACTAAGAAAGCTTTGTTGTAGAGCATTTAGCACAAAATCCAGGAGGGGACAGCTGAGTATAAGACTGTATCATCTGCATATAAATGGGTGAGAGAGCTTCCTACTGTCTGAGCTATGTTGTTGATGTAAGTTGAGAAGAGTGTAGGGCCTAGGATCGAGCCTTGGGGTACTCCCTTGGTTACAGGGCAGTGGCTGAGACAGCAGATGTTCAGACTTTATACACTGCACTCGTTTGAGAGCGGTAGTTTGCAAACAAGGCCAAAGAATCTATCTTTATGTAAAAACATGCAGAAGAATGCGGGAGCCCATCTGTTAAATGATATCTACTCTCTTCACGTTTCAGCAGGACCCCCTCTTAACTAGACAGGACCTAACTGCTGCTAGGTATAATTAACTAGACAGGACCTACCTGCTGCTAGGTATAATTAACTAGACAGGACCTAACTGCTGCTAGGTATAATTAACTAGACAGGACCTAACTGCTGCTAGGTATAATTAACTAGACAGGTCCTACCTGCTGCTAGGTATAATTAACTAGACAGGACCTACCTGCTGTTAGGTATAATTAACTAGACAGGGTCTACCTGCTGCTAGGTATAATTAACTAGACAGGTCCTACCTGCTGCTAGGTATAATTAACTAGACAGGACCTACCTGCTGCTAGGTATAATTAACTAGACAGGACCTACCTGCTGCTAGGTATAATTAACTAGACAGGAACTACCTGCTGCTAGGTATAATTAACTAGACAGGACCTACCTGCTCCTAGGTATAATTAAATAGACAGTACGTACCTGCTGCTAGGTATAATTAACAATGCAGGACCTACCTGCTGCTAGGTATAATTAACTAGACAGAACCTACCTGCTGCTAGGTACAGTGCCTTGCGAAAGTATTCGGCCCCCTTGAACTTTGCGACCTTTTGCCACATTTCAGGCGTCAAACATAAAGATATAAAACTGTATTTCTTTGTGAAGAATCAACAACAAGTGGGACACAATCATGAAGTGGAACGACATTTATTGGATATTTCAAACTTTTTTAACAAATCAAAAACTGAAAAATTGGGCGTGCAAAATTATTCAGCCCCCTTAAGTTAATACTTTGTAGCGCCACCTTTTGCTGCGATTACAGCTCTAAGTCGCTTGGGGTATGTCTCTATCAGTTTTGCACATCGAGAGACTGAAATGTTTTCCTATTCCTCCTTGCAAAAAAGCTCGAGCTCAGTGAGGTTGGATGGAGAGCATTTGTGAACAGCAGTTTTCAGTTATTTCCACAGATTCTCGATTGGATTCAGGTCTGGACTTTGACTTGGCCATTCTAACACCTGGATATGTTTATTTTTGAACCATTCCATTGTAGATTTTGCTTTATGTTTTGGATCATTGTCTTGTTGGAAGACAAATCTCCATCCGTCTCAGGTCTTTTGCAGACTCCATCAGGTTTTCTTCCAGAATGGTCCTGTATTTGGCTCCATCCATCTTCCCATCAATTTTAACCATCTTCCCTGTCCTTGCTGAAGAAAAGCAGGCCCAAACCATGATGCTGCCACCACCATGTTTGACAGTGGGGATGGTGTGGTCAGGGTGATGAGCTGTGTTGCTTTTACGCCAAACATAACGTTTTGCATTGTTGCCAAAAAGTTCAATTTTGGTTTCATCTGACCAGAGCACCTTCTTACACATGTTTGGTGTGTCTCCCAGGTGGCTTGTGGCAAACTTTAAACAACACTTTTTATGGATATCTTTAAGAAATGGCTTTCTCATTGCCACTCTTCCATAAAGGCCAGATTTGTGCAATATACGACTGATTGTTGTCCTATGGACAGAGTCTCCCACCTCAGCTGTAGATCTCTGCAGTTCATCCAGAGTGATCATGGGCCTCTTGGCTGCATCTCTGATCAGTCTTCTCCTTGTATGAGCTGAAAGTTTAGAGGGACGGCCAGGTCTTGGTAGATTTGCAGTGGTCTGATACTCCTTCTATTTCAATATTATTGCTTGCACAGTGCTCCTTGGGATGTTTAAAGCTTGGGAAATCTTTTTGTATCCAAATCCGGCTTTAAACTTCTTCACAACAGTATCTCGGACCTGCCTGGTGTGTTCCTTGTTCTTCATGATGCTCTTTGCGCTTTTAACGGACCTCTGAGACTATCACAGGTGGATTGTATTTATCATCATTAGTCATTTAGGTCAACATTGGATCATTCTGAGATCCTCACTGAACTTCTGGAGAGAGTTTGCTGCACTGAAAGTAAAGGGGCTGAATAATTTTGCAGGCCCGATTTTTCAGTTTTTGATTTGTTAAAAAAGTTTGAAATATCCAATAAATGTCGTTCCACTTCATGATTGTGTCCCACTTGTTGTTGATTCTTCACAAAAAATACAGTTTTATGTCTTTATGTTTGAAGCCTGAAATGTGGCAAAAGGTCGCAAAGTTCAAGGGAGCCGAATACTTTTCGCAAGGCACTGTATAATTAACTTGACAGGACCTACCTGCTGCAAGGTATAATTAACGAGACAGGGTCTACCTGCTGCTAGGTATAATTGACTAGACAGGACCTACCTGCTGCTAGGTATAATTACCTAGACAGGACCTACAAGCTGCTAGGTATAATTAACTAGACAGGACCTACCTGCTGCTAGGTATAATTAACTAGACAGGACCTACCTGCTGCTAGGTATAATTAACTAGACAGGACCTACCTGCTGCTAGGTATAATTAACTAGACAGGACCTACCTGCTGTTAGGTATAATTAACTAGACAGGACCTACCTGCTGTTAGGTATAATTAACTAGACAGGACCTACCTGCTGTTAGGTATAATTAACTAGACAGGACCTACCTGCTGCTAGGTATAATTAACTAGACAGGACCTACCTGCTGCTAGGTATAATTAACTAGACAGGACCTTACCTGCTGTTAGGTATAATTAACTAGACAGGACCTACCTGCTGTTAGGTATAATTAACTAGACAGGACCTACCTGCTGCTAGGTATAATTAACTAGACAGGACCTACCTGCTGCTAGGTATAATTAGCTAGACAGGACCTACCTGCTGCTAGGTATAATTAACTAGACAGGACCTACCTGCTGCTAGGTATAATTAACTAGACAGGACCTACCTGCTGCTAGGTATAATTAACTAGACAGGACCTACCTGCTGCTAGGTATAATTAACTAGACAGGACCTACCTGCTGCTAGGTATAATTAACTACGCAGGACCTACCTGCTGCTAGGTATAATTAACAATGCAGGACCTACCTGCTGCTAGTTATAATTAACTAGACAGGACCTACCTGCTGCTAGGTATAATTAACTAGACAGGACCTACCTGCTGCTAGGTATAATTAACTAGACAGGACCTACCTGCTGATAGGTATAATTAACTAGACAGGGTCTACCTGCTGCTAGGTATAATTAACTAGACAGGACCTACCTGCTGCTAGGTATAATTAACTAGACAGGACCTACCTGCTCCTAGGTATAATTAAATAGACAGGACCTACCTGCTGCTAGGTATAATTAACAATGCAGGACCGACCTGCTGCTAGTTATAATTAACTAGACAGGACCTTACCTGCTGTTAGGTATAATTAACTAGACAGAACCTACCTGCTGCTAGGTATAATTAACTAGACAGGACCTACCTGCTGCTAGGTATAATTAACTAGACAGGACATACCTGCTGCTAGGTATAATTAACTAGACAGGACCTACCTGTTGCTAGGTATAATTAAGAATCTGTATCAGAGGCATAACAACAACAAGCACGCTACTTTCTAGCAAAGAGCATGTTAGGTAGTGAAATGAAAAAGAGGGTTTGTAATGTGTACATCACAGGCGATTGGTGGCTCCTTCTCTGGGGAGAACGGGCTCGTGGTAACGGCTGGAGCGGAATAGGTGGAATGGATACGGTTCCATTCACTCAGTTTGGGGAGAACGGGCTCGTGGTAACGGCTGGAGCGGAATAGGTGGAATGGATACGGTTCCATTCACTCAGTTTGGGGAGAACGGGCTCGTGGTAACGGCTGGAGCGGAATAGGTGGAATGGATACGGTTCCATTCACTCAGTTTGGGGAGAACGGGCTCGTGGTAACGGCTGGAGCGGAATAGGTGGAATGGATACGGTTCCATTCACTCAGTTTGGGGAGAACGGGCTCGTGGTAACGGCTGGAGCGGAATAGGTGGAATGGATACGGTTCCATTCACTCAGTTTGGGAGAACGGGCTCGTGGTAACGGCTGGAGCGGAATAGGTGGAATGGATACGGTTCCATTCACTCAGTTTGGGGAGAACGGGCTCGTGGTAACGGCTGGAGCGGAATAGGTGGAATGGATACGGTTCCATTCACTCAGTTTGGGGAGAACGGGCTCGTGGTAGCGGCTGGAGCGGAATAGGTGGAATGGATACGGTTCCATTCACTCAGTTTGGGGAGAACGGGCTCGTGGTAACGGCTGGAGCGGAATAGGTGGAATGGATACGGTTCCATTCACTCAGTTTGGGGAGAACAGGCTCGTGGTAACGGCTGGAGCGGAATAGGTGGAATGGATACGGTTCCATTCACTCAGTTTGGGGAGAACGGGCTCGTGGTAACGGCTGGAGCGGAATAGGTGGAATGGATACGGTTCCATTCACTCAGTTTGGGGAGAACAGGCTCGTGGTAACGGCTGGAGCGGAATAGGTGGAATGGATACTGTTCCATTCACTCAGTTTGGGGAGAACAGGCTCGTGGTAACGGCTGGAGCGGAATAGGTGGAATGGATACGGTTCCATTCACTCAGTTCCGGACATTATTATGAGTCCTGTTGTATACAACTGAATGGTTACTAGGTGACAGACAGTGGTGATTTAAGCATGTACATCTTGATGGGGCAACCCCCCCCCCCCTTCATTTTTTTCTGAGGATGCATGCCAGCAAAGCCTCTACACTACACTACACACTAAACAATACAGTCATTGCCCTATAACGGTGACAACAAGCAGTTAGGGCCTTATAAAAAACTGTCCCAACAGCAGAGCTTTCTATTCAGAACCATGGAGTGAATCCTCTGCTACACCTGGCTATCAGGGGGAACCTTGTCTGGCAGCGAAACAGTTCATTTAGCCTCATTTACTGCCTTTTAAAAAACATCACTGACATGGCTGACTTGGTTAAACAAATGTGGTTTCTACTGACAATCAAAATGTACAAACTATGGCATAAGGGGATAAGAGGAAATCCGTCATTTCGATGAAGACATTAATGAGCGAGCTAGGACGAAAGTAGTCAATATAACTATTTGTTCAGCACTTTTGATATTTACAGCAACGGAATTCAGAACATGGGCCGTTCTTACAGTATTCTCCCTGTACACCAAGTCAGAACCGTAGGATGAATAAAGGGGGCATATAAGCAGACAATGAAAGCTCTTACAATATTCAATGATTACATTTTTCTAAGACAGGATATAGGCTAAATGTGCAACACCAAGTCAGAACAGTAGGCTAAATTATGAGGGGAAAACATACCAAATTATTAGCATGAGACACATGGGCTACTAACAGCTTACTACACAACATACACTTAGTATTACTTTCTTAGCTACAGTATACATATCTCCCTGGCATATTACATAATTTATGCAGCACCATAGAATACATTTTTGGTCTCACCTTGTTGTGCTGTGCTCACTTAAACAGGAAGATGGCGCGTCGGTCCTTCACGAGAAAATGTTGTCATCAAACTTTGTCATCAAAAGTATGGCATTCTCTGGATTTATGTTGCTTTCAAGACAACTGGGAAATCGAGAGAAAACAGCAATGTTGAATCAGTGATCGGCCCCGACTTGGAATTCCGAGTTGGATGATCGGATTTTCCCAGTCGGAGCTCCCCCCTTATTTTTTTTTTTGAGTCCCCAGTTGTCTTGAACACGGCAGAAGTCATGCTGGATTGACAGCATGGCCAATGTATTCAACCTTTTGTGGCCCATGGTGTTGAATGTTTATCATTTTAAGCTTGGTAAAGAGACCCTTAAACCTAGACTTGGACCACACACCCACTCCACTGAATAGCAGGCTAGTGATTGCTTTTTTGCAACACAAGCAGTTAGCCACTGATTCCTTCCAAAACACTCATTGTTGAATTTGCAATCTGCAATTTCCAACTCGTTGTGTAATGTTTATTTCCAATGGCCAATGAGCACCGATATGTTTTATCTATAATTTATCTTCATATGACAAGAGTTTAAAAGGATTTGCCAGTAGATCGTCGACTTGATTCATGATGACGACTGCTCGCTAAGATTTGGAAAGTTAGATGTTGACATGATCAGTCCAATCAAAGCTACGGTATTTATAATGTGATGTAATGTAATTTTATCTGTGGCCAATGACCTTGAGCCTTCTTGGATGGGCACATCTAATGTAACTCTATGGCAGCACCCAAGGGGCTTGAATTTTCAAGCTCTACCCATAGATTTTGCAGTGACGTAGTGTCCCCATGAGTGACAGAACACTGAGCCAATCACGGTGCAACTAGAGAACATTACCAACCCCTATACTCCATATTTTCCCTGGCTGCCCCACCACCACAGAAGGCACTGAGCTAGGCTGAAACACCTGCATTTTGGAGCTGCCTTACTCAAGAAAGCAGAAAAGAGACCATGTTTGTATGTAGCTTTATTAACTCAAATTTAAGTATATATTTTTTTTACATTTACTGATATGTGACACGTTTTAATGCCAAAATTACATGCAAAACAGGCCATTTTTTAAATAAAAAATAAACAGGTGGGGCTTTGATTGACAGGTTGCAACTGGTTACAACGCATATTTAGGAAGTTTGTGTGTAGTAGTGGATAGGAGATTAAAAGATAGACAGCTCTGTCTCTACATCCACCTATAGGACAGCTCTGCCTCTACATCCACCTAAAGGACAGCTCTGCCTCTACATCCACCTATAGACAGCTCTGCCTCTACATCCACCTAAAGGACAGCTCTGCCTCTACATCCACCTAAAGGACAGCTCTGCCTCTACATCCACCTATAGACAGCTCTGCCTCTACATCCACCTATAGGACAGCTCTGCCTCTACATCCACCTAAAGGACAGCTCTGCCTCTATATCCACCTAAAGGACAGCTCTGCCTCTACATCCACCTATAGACAGCTCTGCCTCTACATCCACCTATAGGACAGCTCTGCCTCTACATCCACCTAAAGGACAGCTCTGCCTCTACATCCACCTATAGACAGCTCTGCCTCTACATCCACCTATAGACAGCTCTGCCTCTACATCCACCTATAGGACAGCTCTGCCTCTACATCCACCTATAGACAGCTCTGCCTCTACATCCACCTAAAGGACAGCTCTGCCTCTATATCCACCTATAGACAGCTCTGCCTCTACATCCACCTATAGACAGCTCTGCCTCTACATCCACCTATAGACAGCTCTGCCTCTACATCCACCTATAGACAGCTCTGCCTCTACATCCACCTAAAGGACAGCTCTGCCTCTACATCCACCTATAGGACAGCTCTGCCTCTACATCCACCTATAGACAGCTCTGCCTCTACATCCACCTATAGGACAGCTCTGCCTCTACATCCACCTATAGACAGCTCTGCCTCTACATCCACCTATAGGACAGCTCTCCCTCTACATCCACCTAAAGGACAGCTCTGCCTCTACATCCACCTATAGACAGCTCTGCCTCTACATCCACCTATAGGACAGCTCTGCCTCTACATCCACCTATAGGACAGCTCTGCCTCTATATCCACCTAAAGGACAGCTCTGCCTCTACATCCACCTATAGACAGCTCTGCCTCTACATCCACCTATAGACAGCTCTGCCTCTACTTACAATTATACAGCATTAGACTTTATGCTAAACAAAACACTCTTATTTCGCTAGTACCTCGTCATTTGGATCTCCACGACTTCCTATTCTGGGCCAGGTCCTGATGCGGTGTTGAGTCCCAGGTCCTGAGGCGGTGTTGAGTCCCAGGTCCTGATGCGGTGTTGAGTCCCAGGTGTTGAGTCCCAGGTCCTGATGCGGTGTTGAGTCCCAGGTGTTGAGTCCCAGGTCCTGATGTGGTGTTGAGTCCCAGGTCCTGATGTGGTGTTGAGTCCCAGGTGTTGAGACCCAGGTCCTGATGTGGTGTTGAGTCCCAGGTCCTGATGTGGTGTTGAGTCCCAGGTCCTGAGGCGGTGTTGAGTCCCAGGTCCTGATGTGGTGTTGAGTCCCAGGTCCTGAGGCGGTGTTGAGTCCCAGGTCCTGATGTGGTGTTGAGTCCCAGGTGTTGAGTCCCAGGTCCTGATGTGGTGTTGAGTCCCAGGTGTTGAGTCCCAGGTCCTGATGTGGTGTTGAGTCCCAGGACCTGATGTGGTGTTGAGTCCCAGGTGTTGAGTCCCAGGTGTTGAGTCCCAGGTCCTGATGTGGTGTTGAGTCCCAGGTCCTGATGTGGTGTTGAGTCCCAGGTCCTGATGTGGTGTTGAGTCCCAGGTCCTGAGGCGGTGTTGAGTCCCAGGTCCTGATGTGGTGTTGAGTCCCAGGTCCTGATGTGGTGTTAAGTCCCAGGTGTTGAGTCCCAGGTCCTGATGTGGTGTTGAGTCCCAGGACCTGATGTGGTGTTGAGTCCCAGGTGTTGAGTCCCAGGTGTTGAGTCCCAGGTCCTGATGTGGTGTTGAGTCCCAGGTCCTGATGTGGTGTTGAGTCCCAGGTCCTGATGTGGTGTTGAGTCCCAGGTGTTGAGTCCCAGGTCCTGATGTGGTGTTAAGTCCCAGGTCCTGATGTGGTGTTGAGTCCAAAGGTTGTGTAACTCTCAGCCTTCTTCTCAGGCGTGGCCAGTTCGGGGATGGCTCCTTCAGGATGAGGGTAGGATCCAGAGGTGGGTTCGATCTGGCCACCCTGCTCTCTACTGTGATAGGCTACTCACCTCTCTACTGTCATAGGCTACCCTCTCCTCTCTACTGTGATAGGCTACTCCCCTCTCTACTGTCATAGGCTACCCTCTCCTCTCTACTGTCATAGGCTACCCTCTCCTCTCTACTGTGATAGGCTACTCACCTCTCTACTGTCATAGGCTACCCTCTCCTCTCTACTGTGATAGGCTACCCTCTCCTCTCTACTGTGATAGGCTACTCACCTCTCTACTGATATAGGCTACCCTCTCCTCTCTACTGTGATAGGCTACTCACCTCTCTACTGTGATAGGCTACCCTCTCCTCTCTACTGTGATAGGCTACTCCCCTCTCTACTGTCATAGGCTACCCTCTCCTCTCTACTGTGATAGGCTACCCTCTCCTCTCTACTGTGATAGGCAACCCTCTCCTCTCTACTGTGATATGCAACCCTCTCCTCTCTACTGTGATATGCTACTCACCTCTCTACTGTCATAGGCTACCCTCTCCTCTATACTGTGATAGGCTACCCTCTCCTCTCTACTGTGATAGGCAACCCTCTCCTCTCTACTGTGATATGCAACCCTCTCCTCTCTACTGTGATATGCTACTCACCTCTCTACTGTCATAGGCTACCCTCTCCTCTCTACTGTGATAGGCTACCCTCTCCTCTCTACTGTCATAGGCAACCCTCTCTTCTCTACTGTGATAGGCTACTCACCTCTCTACTGTCATAGGCAACCCTCTCCTCTCTACTGTGATAGGCTACCCTCTCCCTGACCCCAGAAGAACATCTTTGGTTTCTGTCTATTCTGCTTGTGTACAATGGCTGTTTTTCTTGTGTTCTCATAATATAATATTAGTTAAATTACTATTCCCATGTAAAACTCAATTCAAAGCTTAACTTCTAAAACTTATAATAAAATGTTATTTATATTTAGACTGGACTCCCCACTCAAACCTTTTGTGACCTGGTCCTTCCTATTCCCTCTGCCCTGCAAGTCCAGAAACCACTGTAGCACTGTGGCCTATGCTGCCCAGGCCAACAGAATGAGAGCGAGCCTCACACCCCCCCTGAGTTTTGAACGAGCCTTCTCCTCCACGTGTGTTCCATGCTCGCTGTAGACCGAGCTCATTAGTACATAGCTAAACACCAGACACAGACGTAATGGGAAACATATCATTATCGTTGCCATAGATACGGTAAACTTTTTAACTATATTTGCGGACACTACAGTCACATTTTGCCACTAGAGGAGTAGCTACCTAGTTATATAAACCACGACCCTCTGCAAATGCCTTCTCCGACGTTGTTCACTTGTACTCATTTAAATGAGTTAAGAGAATAGCATGTTACCCATTTGGTGTATTTAAATGATTTAAGAGAATAGCATTTTACCCATTTGGTGTATTTAAATGAGTGTAGCGACCCGCACAGACAGCTGTGTGTTATGTGTTAGGCTAGGAGGTGGTTGTGTTGTACTGACCAGTACCCGGTGTTCGCGGGGTCCGACATGTCAATCAACCTGCTATCTGCCAATCACGGGAATGCCTGGAATGTTCTGATGCCGGGCATCCTGGTGGTTGGCGGAGTGGCGTGGAGGGGTTGGGCAGGGGGTGGAGCATTGGAAGTTAAGACCAGGTTCAGCTTTTGTTCTCTCTCTCTTACGTCTGGGCTTCCCAAGAGAAGGTCATGATTGGCTTGTGGGTTATCTGTCATCTTTTTGGCGTGTGCTACGGCCCAAACAGTAGCCTGTGTAAAGTTGGTTTAATAAACCGTCAATTCGCAAACTCAAGCCTCTGTCTGGACAATTGTTCATTTATGATCTAGTCAGGTCATTACATGAGTTAAGGTGACATCACTCTATCCCGTGAATAATGAATCCAAGTGTTTGACATGGAGGAGGGGACTAGTAACTTTATGATCAAACGTTGATCAATGTAGAAGAAACAGTCATTGCTCATACTTTTATATTCCTTCTTTGATCTGGTTTCTTTCAAATATCATCACATTTCATGACAAGCAAGTGCACTACCTACACCAGGGCCCGTAGAGTTCTGGTCTAAAGTAGTGCACTATATAGAGAATAGGGTGTAATTTGGGATGCACTGAGAGACCGTTATTTTATTGTACAGCATCAACACATACATGTCAGTGGAGGCTGCTAAGGGGAGGACGGCTCATAACAATGTCTGGAACGGAGCAGATGGAATGGCATCAACCTCATGGAAACCATGGAAACCACGTACTTGATTCCATTCCACTAATTCCGCTCCAGTCATTACCACAAAACCCATCCAAACCCAACTGAGGAGCCACCAACTTCCTGTCATACATGTACATACATCATAAATACATACGAGCTCTGCTGGGTAGGCACGGTTACAGTGACACCTACAAACCCCAGCCAATCAGAAATGAGGAGAGCAGCAGCCAGCCTCCACATCAACCAATAGAAACCGCTCCCGTCACCGGGGCGTGTGATAATACGCAGGTCTACGACATCAGACGACTTCCTTCTGAAGCCAGAGCTAAAATCATTAGGAATACAGACACATTGTGAAAGCCAGGAGTCTGTTTCTGTCCCAAATGAAACCCAATTCCCTTCATAGTGCACTACGACCCATCGGGCTCTGGCCAAAAGGGTGTCATTTGGGACGTAGCCTGTAGTTAATTCCATCTTGATATGAGAACCAAAGAGCCATCACATAAGTACTGTAAGCCATTTGTTCATGGAGGGTAAATCTACCACAAAAACAAAGGTAAATCCCCCATGAAAACAACAAGCAGGTAAATCCCCCATGAAAACAACAAGCAGGTAAATCCCCCATGAAAACAACAAGCAGGTAAATCCCCCATGAAAACAACAAGCAGGTAAATCCCCCATGAAAACAACAAGCAGGTAAATCCCCCATGAAAACAACAAGCAGGTAAATCCCCCATGAAAACAACAAGCAGGTAAATCCCCCATGAAAACAACAAGCAGGTAAATCCCCCATGAAAACAACAAGCAGGTAAATCCCCCATGAAAACAACAAGCAGGTAAATCCCCCATGAAAACAACAAGCAGGTAAATCCCCCATGAAAACAACAAGCAGGTAAATCCCCCATGAAAACAACAAGCAGGTAAATCCCCCATGAAAACAACAAGCAGGTAAATCCCCCATGAAAACAAAGTCAGACTTAAAGCAGGATATTTAGCGGAGGTCCATTCCCAATGTAAGCGGCAAAGTGTGCATCCCAAATGGAGCCCTATTCCCTATATAGTGCACTACTTTAGACCAGAGCCCTATTCCCTATATAGTGCACTACTTTAGACCAGGGACCCTATTCCCTATACAGTACACTACTTTTGGCCAGGGCCCTATTCCTTATATAGTGCACTACTTTAGACCAGGGCCCTATTCCATATATAGTACACTACTTTAGACCAGGGACCCTATTCCTTATATAGTGCACTACTTTAGACCAGGGACCCTATTCCCTATATAGTGCACTACTTTAGACCAGGGACCCTATTCCCTATATAGTGCACTACTTTAGACCAGGGACCCTATATAGTGCACTACTTTAGGTCAAAAGATGTCCACCATAAGGAATAGGGAGCCCCCCTCCTGGCAGAGCAGGGACCAACTCCAATGCCCCCCTCCTGGCAGAGCAGGGACCAACTCCAATGCCCCCCTCCTGGCAGAGCAGGGACCAACTCCAATGCCCACCTCCTGGCAGAGCAGGGACCAACTCCAATGCCCCCTCCTGGCAGAGCAGGGACCAACTCCAATGCCCCCTCCTGGCAGAGCAGGGACCAACTCCAATGCCCCCCTCCTGGCAGAGCAGACCAACTCCAATGCCCCCTCCTGGCAGAGCAGGGACCAACTCCAATGCCCCCTCCTGGCAGAGCAGGGACCAACTCCAATGCCCCTCCTGGCAGAGCAGGGACCAACTCCAATGCCCAACTCCTGGCAGAGCAGGGACCAACTCCAATGCCCCCTCCTGGCAGAGCAGGGACCAACTCCAATGCCCCCTCTCCTGGCAGAGCAGGGACCAACTCCAATGCCCCCTCCTGGCAGAGCAGGGACCAACTCCAATGCCCCCTCCTGGCAGAGCAGGGACCAACTCCAATGCCCCTCCTGGCAGAGCAGGGACCAACTCCAATGCCCCCTCCTGGCAGAGCAGACCAACTCCAATGCCCCCTCCTGGCAGAGCAGGGACCAACTCCAATGCCCCCTCCTGGCAGAGCAGGGACCAACTCCAATGCCCCCTCCTGGCAGAGCAGGGACCAACTCCAATGCCCACCTCCTGGCAGAGCAGGGACCAACTCCAATGCCCCCTCCTGGCAGAGCAGGGACCAACTCCAATGCCCCCTCCTGGCAGAGCAGGGACCAACTCCAATGCCCCCTCCTGGCAGAGCAGGGACCAACTCCAATGCCCCCTCCTGGCAGAGCAGGGACCAACTCCAATGCCCCCCTCCTGGCAGAGCAGGGACCAACTCCAATGCCCCCTCCTGGCAGAGCAGGGACCAACTCCAATGCCCCCTCCTGGCAGAGCAGGGACCAACTCCAATGCCCCCTCCTGGCAGAGCAGGGACCAACTCCAATGCCCCCTCCTGGCAGAGCAGGGACCAACTCCAATGCCCCCTCCTGGCAGAGCATGGACCAACTCCAATGCCCCCTCCTGGCAGAGCAGGGACCAACTCCAATGCCCCTTCCTGGCAGAGAAGGGACCAACTCCAATGCCCCCTCCTGGCAGAGCAGGGACCAACTCCAATGCCCCCCCCCCTGGCAGAGCAGACCAACTCCAATGCCCCCTCCTGGCAGAGCAGGGACCAACTCCAATGCCCCCCTCCTGGCAGAGCAGACCAACTCCAATGCCCCCCTGGCAGAGCAGACCAACTCCAATGCCCCCCTGGCAGAGCAGACCAACTCCAATGCCCCCTCCTGGCAGAGCAGACCAACTCCAATGCCCCCTCCTGGCAGAGCAGACCAACTCCAATGCCCCCCTGGCAGAGCAGACCAACTCCAATGCCCCCCCTGGCAGAGCAGACCAACTCCAATGCCCCCCCTGGCAGAGCAGACCAACTCCAATGCCCCCCCTGGCAGAGCAGACCAACTCCAATGCCCCCCCCCCCCTGGCAGAGCAGACCAACTCCAATGCCCCCTCCTGGCAGAGCAGACCAACTCCAATGCCCCCCTGGCAGAGCAGACCAACTCCAATGCCCCCCTGGCAGAGCAGACCAACTCCAAAGCCCCCTCCTGGCAGAGCAGACCAACTCCAATGCCCCCTCCTGGCAGAGCAGGGACCAACTCCAATGCCCCTCCTGGCAGAGCAGACCAACTCCAATGCCCCCTCCTGGCAGAGCAGACCAACTCCAAAGCCCCCCCTGGCAGAGCAGACCAACTCCAAAGCCCCCCTGGCAGAGCAGACCAACTCCAAAGCCCCCCTGGCAGAGCAGACCAACTTCAAAGCCCCCCTGGCAGAGCAGACCAACTCCAATGCCCCCCCCCCCTGGCAGAGCAGACCAACTCCAAAGCCCCCCTGGCAGAGCAGACCAACTCCAATGCCCCCCTGGCAGAGCAGACCAACTCCAATGCCCCCCCTGGCAGAGCAGACCAACTCCAATGCCCCCCTGGCAGAGCAGACCAACTCCAAAGCCCCCTGGCAGAGCAGACCAACTCCAATGCCCCCCCCCCCCTGGCAGAGCAGACCAACTCCAATGCCCCCCTGGCAGAGCAGACCAACTCCAATGCCCCCGGGCAGAGCAGACCAACTCCAATGCCCCCTGGCAGAGCAGACCAACTCCAATGCCCCCCCCCTGGCAGAGCAGACCAACTCCAATGCCCCCCCTGGCAGAACTCCAATGCCCCCCTGGCAGAGCAGACCAACTCCAATGCCCCCCTGGCAGAGCAGACCAACTCCAATGCCCCCCTGGCAGAGCAGACCAACTCCAATGCCCCCCTGGCAGAGCAGACCAACTCCAATGCCCCCCCCCTGGCAGAGCAGACCAACTCCAATGCCCCCCTGGCAGAGCAGACCAACTCCAATGCCCCCCTGGCAGAGCAGACCAACTCCAATGCCCCCCCTGGCAGAGCAGACCAACTCCAATGCCCCCCTGGCAGAGCAGACCAACTCCAATGCCCCCCTGGCAGAGCAGACCAACCCTCTGGACGTACAACAGGAACATGATTATCGCTCTTAAAGGGATACTACGGCGGTAATGATGTTATTCATAGTAACTGAGATTTTATAAAATAGATCATTTTTCTGATACTCTATCCACTTCCTCGTCTGTTAGAGCACAGGCAGCGCCATTGAGACAGATACTAACATGAGTGGAATCTTGTTTCTTATGATTATCAGTAAAAAATGTACTAATTTATCAAATATTGATTACTAATGTCTATCTTTGTAAGACTATAAATGACCCAGCTTTGGAGATGTTAGAAGGCCTGTTTCCATGCTTCTGAGAGGAGCTGACTACTGTACCAGGAGTCTTTCAGCTATTGCGTTACGCTAACGATATCTTGATTTCAATAATGTCCAAACTGCACGCAGAGACATAAAAATTTGAAAAATCCTGAAAATCTCACAGTATCCCTTTAGAGCTGGATTCCGTAGAGGTGAAACTGCCACGTCCGTTTGCGATATTACAAAATACGTTACCTTAAAACAACAAACAGTTTTTTCCCCCAGACATCATTGCACGAGCGATCATGTACTTTCATTTTTACCGCGATGCGCTAAGCGGCGCTGTTTCAAACAAATGCAGATCTCAGATTTAACGGCTGAAGATAAATGAAAGCAATCCGAGAGAAAAAAATAAAATAAACACATCTACGTCATAACTGCTGTTTTGTTTAGTCCAAAATAAACAAATTAACTATTTACAGACGGAACAGAGTGACGAGGCTCCTGTGTAATTATTTTCATACCTTTCTTTTGTACCTACATTTTCACCCCTTCATTACCGAGAAGAGCTTCTGGACATCAGAACAGCAATGATTTGGATGAGGATTTCTGCATACGGCTCATCCCGGACCAGGCCCAAATCCCAGACACTCAAAAAAGGGAAGAGGCGACGCTATGGAGGACAGGGATACCCGACGAGACTACGCTTCCCTCCACCGTTCTATTGGCAAAGGTCACTGGAGAATAAACTGGACAAGCTCCATTCGAGATCAACGTGATCTGAAGAACTGTAATATCCAATGTTTTCTCCGAGTCGTGGCTGAACAAGGACATGGTTAATATTATTAGTGGTTTTCCTATTCATCTGATAGTAGGTTAGCGTCGGGCAAACTCAATGGTGTGTGACTCTGTCAACAACAGCTGGTGAACGATCTCTAATATTAATGAAGTCTTGAGGTTCTGTTCTCCTGAGTAAGAATACCTCATGATAAGCTGTAGACCATACTATTACCAAGAGACTTTTCATCTATATTCTTCATAGGTGTCTATTTACCACCACAAACCGATGCTAGCACTAAGACCGCTCTCACCGAGCTGTTTTGGGCCATGTTTTCCTGGCACACGTTAGATTTCTTTAAACCAATTGAACAATGAAGAATTCGGGCCATTCTGGAGACAGAGGGGTCCAACCTTGTACTAGATAGGTGTACCTAATAATAAACTGGGTACATCTAGCTGGTTTTTGTATGCATCGGCAGGTCAGAACAGCAGCGTTGGGCTCAAGGAGGAAGTGTGTGTCTTTTTGTTAACAACCGCTGGTGAACGATCTCTAATATTAAGGAAGTCTTGAGGTTCTGTTCTCCTGAGTTAGAATACCTCATGATAAGCTGTAGACCATACTATTACCAAGAAAGTTTTCATCTATATTCTTCATAGGTGTCTATTTACCACCACAAACCGATGCTGGCACTTACGAGCGGTATAGGGCCATAAGCAAAAAGAAGAAAAACCCAGAGTTGGTGCTCCTCGTGATTTTAATTCAGGAAATCTCAAATCCATTTTTTTACCTCATTTCTACCAGCATGTCATCTGTGCAACTAGAAGCACAAAAACCCTAGATCACCTTTACTCCGCACAGTGATGTGTACAAAGCTCGCCCTCGCCCTCCATTTGGTAAATCTGACCATAAATCCTTCTTATTCCTGCTTACAAGCGAAAACTCAAACTGGAAGCTCAAACAGGAAGTGGTCCGAGGAAGCGGACGCTAAGCTACAGGACTGTTTCGCTAGCACAGACTGGAATATGTTCAATATGTACAACATACGCTCTCACACACACTACACCGACACACACACACACACACACACACTACACAGACCCTCACAACATACGAATGCATGTTGACGCCAAACACTTTTACTCTTCGCTGCTGCTATTGTTTATTATCTATCCTAGTCACTTCACCCCTAAATACATGTACAGTTGAAGTTGGAAGTTTACATACACTTAGGTTGGAGTCATTAAAACTCGTTTTTCAACCACTCCACAAATTTCTTGTTAACAAACTATAGTGTTTGTCAAGTCGGTTAGGACATCTAATTTGTGCATGACACAAGTAATTTTTCAAACAATTGTTTAGACAGATTATTTCAATTATAATTCACTGTATCACAATTCCAGTGGGACAGAAGTTTACACTAAGTTGACTGTGCCTTTAAACAGCTTGGAAAATTCCAGAAAATTATGTAATGGCTTTAGAAGCTCCTGATAGGCTAATTGACATAATTTGAGCCAATTGGGGTGTATTTCAAGGCCAACCTTCAGACTCAGTGCCTCTTTGCTTGACATCATGGGAAAATCAAAAGAAATCAGCCAAGACCTCAGAAAACAATTTGTAAACCTCCACAAGTCTGGTTCATCCTTGGGAGCAATTTCCAAACGCCTGAAGGTACCATGTTCATCTGTACAAACAATAGTACGCAAGTATAAACACCATAGGACAACAACAACAACAAAGGACCTTGTGAAGATGCTGGAGGAAACAGGTACAAAAGTATCTATATCCACAGTAAAATGAGTCCTATATCGACATAACCTGAAAGGCCGCTCAGCAAGGAAGAAGCCACTGCAACTGCACATGGGGACAAAGGTCGTACTTTTTGGAAAAATGTCCTGTGGTCTGATGAAACAAAAATAGAACTCTTTGACCATAATGACCATCGTTATGTTTGGAGGAAAAAGGGGAGGCTTGCAAGACATAGAACACCATCCCAACTGTGAAGCACCATGTTGTGGGGGTGCTTTGCTGCAGGAGGGACTGGTGCACTTCACAAAATAGATGGCATCATGAGGGTGGAAAATGATGTAGATATATTGAAGCAACATCTCAAGACATCAGTCAGGAAGTTAAAGCTTGGTTGCAAATAGGTCTTCCAGATGGACAATGGCCCCTTGCATACTTCCAAAGTTGTGGCAATATGACTTAAGGACAACAAAGTCAAGGTATTGGAGTGGCCATCATAAAGTCCTGACCTCAATCCTATAGAAAATGTGTGGGCAGAACTGAAAAAGCATGTGTGAGCACACAGGGTAGCTTAGTTGGTTAGAGCGTTGGACTAGTAACCGGAAGGTTGCAAGTTCAAACCCCCGAGCTGACAAGGTACAAATCTGTCGTTCTGCCCCCTGACTTGCCTAGTTAAATGAAGATAAAAAAAAATGTAAAAACTGACTCAGTTACACCAGCTCTGTCAGGAGGAATGAGCCAAAATTCACCCAACTTATTGTGGGAAGCTTGTGGAAGGCTACTCCGAAACATTAAACAATTTAAAGGCAATGCTATGATTTATACAAATAATAATTGAGTGTATGTAAACTTCTGACCCTCTGGGAATGTGATGAATGAAATAAAAGCTGAAATAAATCATTCTCTCTACTATTATTCTGACATTTACATTCTTAAAATAAACCGGTGATCCTAACTGACCTAAGGACAGGGAATTTCTACTAGGATTAAATGTCAGGAATTGTGAAAAACTTCTTACTTTGCTATTCTTTCTTACTTTTTAACTCTGTATTGTTGGTTAAAGGCTTGTAAGTAAGCATTTCACTGTAAAGTCTACACCTGTTGTATTAGGCACATGTGACAAATAACATCTGATTAGATTAAAACAAAGTGGTCCAAAGGAAGCTGTCTGTCTGTCTGTCTCCCTACACTCCACAATGCTGGTCCCTCAGTTCAGAGGTCATTATAATGAGTCTCTCTGACTACTCATACACTGTACAAAGACTACTCACATATTGTATGGAGACAAAATGGCTACTAGTCTATTTGACCACCACCACCACCATCAAAAAGACTAGTTGCCATTTTGTCTCCATACAATCATCGCTCAGGAGTGAAGTACAGCTTTGACCTTAACCATTAGTGGGGAGGGGAGGAACACAAAACTGACCAAAGATCAGCATATAGTGGCAACCTCACTCTACTCCACAATCACCTCTCCACTTCCTGTACCAGGGAAGCAGGTCTAGGGGGTAAACAACCAAACGAAATGTGAAAGAAAGAAGGGCTGTTAGGTTTAGATGTTTCAGTGTCTCGTTTAGAGGCCGATCCTGTGGCAAGCATTCCTTTATGTGGCTGAAGCTAGACAGTCATTAACTTTCAGTTAACAAAAGGTCTCATAGATACATTTCTCTCAGACGTCTCATATTACTAGTAGAGCAGATATATATAAGTAACCATTAGGTAAGATCAAAAGCCATAGAAATGTAACTACTTACATGTAAAACTTCTAAATACTTAACCCGATTCCCACTAGCATGAACATAAATAACTGTCACATTTCATCTTACAGTAAGAGTAAAGTTATTCAAAGTCTGAAAACCAAGGAGGGTTTTTTTTTTTTTTTTTTTAAATCACTGATTTAAAAACAACTTTAAATTTTACTGCAAGATGTCACAATTTAATAAGGTTTTAAAGTTTTTTTTACAGCCCAAGTCTTCAAACAAGTTTCCCGTTAATACGAGTTCAGGAGTCAGTTGAAAGTTGGTCTGAAACAGGATACGACCATGATCCAAACTCTCTTGCTTATCTGTACAGTCTACCTAGAGCTCAAAATCAAATCAAATATATATATATATTTTTAAACATGGTAGTACAAGTCTCTTGTCAACAGACAACACTTCTCGTAGAAAAAGTGGGAAAGTTGTTGTTATTAATGACATCGTCATCCCTGTGTCTTCCAGCGTGGGTTTTAAATGGTTTTGATCCCGCCGCAAGTCGTTGTCCCACTCCAACCAATCAGCAGTCAAAGAACAGATACATAAGACACAAGAGAGATATCTGTTTGGCTGCTTTCCCTGTAGACCCTCCTCCTTCCTACCCGTTCTCTCTCCTCCTCCTCTGGGTGTGTCTCTAGTGCTGGTGTCCCACAGACAGCACCAGTGGTATCAGACAGCCCAGAACCAGAGCCCCAACCTCCACCTTGCTCAGTCCCTTCGCTGTTTCCTTCCCCGGTGTGGGGGAGTGGCTGTGTCCGGTCCCGCCCACCTCGGGAAGGACATGTACCGTGGCAACGTACAGGAAGGTCCCGGCAGAGAACAACATGGCCACGCCCGTGGCGTTCACATCTGACAGTGCCTCTTTGCTGGACTAGAGGTCGACGAGACCAGGAAGAAAGAAAACAACAAACAGAACGGAGGAATTAGAATGAGCATCAATTCTCATGACTGGAGCATGAAGTGAAATACATTTTTGAAAAGCCATAGAGGGAGAACAACATTTGGAATGAATACTCAGGGCTTCATTTCATTCTATGGGTTGGGGACAGGAGTACTGAGGGGACAGAATAGCATTCTGGGCTCATTCGGGCCCCCTCCCCCAACTGACCTGGCTGAGTCCTACGAAGGTAACCATGGCGAGGACTGGTGCTGCCAGGGCGAAGACCAGCAGGTGTTTACGGATCCGGTTCCTCTCTAGACCAGCATGCATCAGGAAAGAGACCAGGCCAAAGGCTGCTGGGGCCTGGGGTTTGGGTGGGGAGAGAAAGACAGGGTTCAAATACACAGCTGGGGCCTAGGGGGGGGGACAGGTTAACATACAGACCAATGACAACTGAACTTTATAAGAGCATGGATTGGTTACTTTCTAATTGTTACCTCATAGTTGTTCCTTTCGTCTGTTTTGTTCATCTTTTTTATTTTTAAACTGAAAATCATTTGGTTTGTCAGTGTGGCTTCGTGAGGAAGGAGGCTATACTGTTAAGCAACACACAAACATGGACTAGAAGGTGAACGGTCTGTAATCGTTTTCACTGTACCTTGTGAAGCATGATGGCCACAAAGACAATGAGCTGTACACTGGTCTGAGAGGTGGAAGCTGCTGCGCCGAGAGCCACACCATCCGCTGGAACATAAATGTTTTTATCAATACAAATACTCTATCAAAACATACCAACGACAACAAAAATCCACCAACAAGCCTTCCACTCTCTCTTCTTCCTAAAAACATGTTGGTCTGAAACACTGTGTCAGGAAGCCATCTTACCCGCTGCATGGACCACTAGTCCCAAGGTGGTGGTGATCTTTGAGCTGGCAACCCTCGCAGACTCTGGATCTGAACACACACCAAATCAGACAGACCACTCCATTAACAAATCAGACAGACCGCTCCATTAACAAAACAGACAGACCGCTCCATTAACAAATCAGACAGACCACTCCATTAACAAATCAGACAGAAAGCTCCATTAACAAATCAGACAGACCACTCCATTAACAAATCAGACAGACCACTCCATTACCAAATCAGACAGACCGCTCCATTAACAAAACAGACAGACCACTCCATTAACAAATCAGACAGACCGCTCCATTAACAAAACAGACAGACCACACCATTAACAAATCAGACAGAAAGCACCATAAAAAAATCAGACAGACCACTCCATTAACAAATCAGACAGACCACTCCATTAACAAATCAGACAGACCACACCATTAACAAATCAGACAGACCACTCCATTAACAAATCAGACAGACCACTCCATTAACAAAACAGACAGACCACTCCATTAACAAAACAGACAGACCACTCCATTAACAAATCAGACAGAAAGCACCATGGACAAATCAGACAGACCACTCCATTAACAAATCAGACAGAAAGCTCCATTAACAAATCAGACAGACCACTCCATTAACAAATCAGACAGAAAGCTCCATGGACAAATCAGACAGGCCACTCCATTAACAAATCAGACAGACCACTCCATTAACAAAACAGACAGACCACTCCATTAACAAATCAGACAGACCACTCCATTAACAAATCAGACAGAAAGCACCATGGACAAAACAGACAGACCACTCCATTAACAAATCAGACAGACCACTCCATTAACAAATCAGACAGACCACTCCATTAACAAATCAGACAGAAAGCTCCATGGACAAATCGTGCTCTGATAAAGTAGAACCTTGAGGGCCCGGTTTCCCGGACTGATTAATCTTAGAACTGGGGTGAAAATAACTTTCAATGGTGATTCTCCACTGAACTTTCTTCAGTCCAGGACTACTAGACTTAATCTGTGTCCGGGAAGCAGGCCTTGAGAGTGGTGAGCTCCACCCATGCTCTGTCTGTCTGTCTGTCTGTCTGGGAAGCAGGCCTTGAGAGTGGTGAGCTCCACCCATGCTCTGTCTGTCTGTCTCTGTGTGTGTGTGTCCGTGTGTCCGTGTGTGTGTGTAGACTGACCGTCAGCACTGCTATGTACGTGGGCGCTTCCGATCTGGTCGACCAGCAGCATGAAGACGAACCCCAGGACCAGGGAAACCCCGATGTAGGCATGGAGGTGCTCGTGGCCGTGGCTGTGCTCCACACTGACCCCCAGAGCTGCATCCACACCTTCCTTGGGCTGGGACACCTCCACGCCCTCCACCTGGCCAGGGGCGTGGTGCACACCTACACAGAGAGAGAGAGGGAGAGAGAGACTGAGACCCTACCCCATACAGTAGAGAGAGAGACCCTAACCTATAGAGTAGAGACAGAGACCCTAACCTATAGAGTAGAGTAGAGACAGAGACCCTAACCTATACAGTAGAGACAGAGACCCTAACCTATAGAGTAGAGACAGAGACCCTAACCCATACAGTAGAGACAGAGACCCTAACCCATACAGTAGAGACAGAGACCCTAACCTATAGAGTAGAGTAGAGACATAGACCCTAACCCATAGAGTAGAGTAGAGACAGAGACTCTAACCCATAGAGTAGAGTAGAGACAGAGACCCTAACACATAGAGTAGAGTAGAGACAGAGACCCTAACCCATAGAGTAGAGTAGAGACAGAGACCCTAACCCATAGAGTAGAGTAGAGACAGAGACCCTAACCCATAGAGTAGAGTAGAGACAGAGACCCTAACCCATAGAGTAGAGTAGAGACAGAGACCCTAACCTATAGAGTAGAGTAGAGACAGAGACCCTAACCTATAGAGTAGAGTAGAGACAGAGACCCTAACCTGTAGAGTAGAGACAGAGACCCTAACCTATAGAGTAGAGTAGAGACAGAGACCCTAACCTGTAGAGTAGAGTAGAGACAGAGACCCTAACCCATACAGTAGAGACAGAGACCCTAACCTATAGAGTAGAGTAGAGACAGAGACCCTAACCCATAGAGTAGAGACAGAGACCCTAACCCATACAGTAGAGACAGAGACCCTAACCCATACAGTAGAGACAGAGACCCTAACCCATACAGTAGAGACAGAGACCCTAACCCATAGAGTAGAGACAGAGACCCTAACCCATACAGTAGAGACAGAGACCCTAACCCATACAGTAGAGACAGAGACCCTAACCCATAGAGTAGAGACAGAGACCCTAACCCATAGAGTAGAGTAGAGACAGAGACCCTAACCCATAGAGTAGAGACAGAGACCCTAACCCATAGAGTAGAGTAGAGACAGAGACCCTAACCCATACAGTAGAGACAGAGACCCTAACCCATACAGTAGAGACAGAGACCCTAACCCATAGAGTAGAGACAGAGACCCTAACCCATAGAGTAGAGTAGAGACAGAGACCCTAAACCATACAGTAGAGACAGAGACCCTAACCCATACAGTAGAGACAGAGACCCTAACCCATAGAGTAGAGACAGAGACCCTAACCCATAGAGTAGAGTAGAGACCCTAACCCATACAGTAGAGACAGAGACCCTAACCCATACAGTAGAGACAGAGACCCTAACCCATAGAGTAGAGACAGAGACCCTAACCTATAGAGTAGAGTAGAGACAGAGTACAGACACACATCACTGTTACCTACTTGGGCTTGTTAGCATCGCTACGTACAGATACACATCACTGTTACCTACTTGGGCTTGCTAGCATCGCTACGTACAGATACACATCACTGTTACCTACTTGGGCTTGTTAGCATCGCTACGTACAGACACACATCACTGTTACCTACTTGGGCTTGTTAGCATCGCTACGTACAGATACATATCACTGTTACCTACTTGGGCTTGTTAGCATTGCTATGTACAGACACACATCACTGTTACCTACTTGGGCTTGTTAGCATCGCTACGTACAGACACACATCACTGTTACCTACTTGGGCTTGCTAGCATCGCTACGTACAGATACACATCACTGTTACCTACTTGGGCTTGCTAGCATCGCTACGTACAGATACATATCACTGTTAGCTACTTGGGCTTGTTAGCATCGCTACGTACAGACACACATCACTGTTACCTACTTGGGCTTGTTAGCATCGCTACGTACAGACACACATCACTGTTACCTACTTGGGCTTGTTAGCATCGCTACGTACAGACACACATCACTGTTACCTACTTGGGCTTGTTAGCATCGCTACGTACAGACACACATCACTGTTACCTACTTGGGCTTGCTAGCATCGCTACGTACAGACACACATCACTGTTACCTACTTGGGCTTGTTAGCATCGCTACGTACAGACACACATCACTGTTACCTACTTGGGCTTGCTAGCATCGCTACGTACAGACAGACATCACTGTTACCTACTTGGGCTTGTTAGCATCGCTACGTACAGACACACATCACTGTTACCTACTTGGGCTTGCTAGCATCGCTACGTACAGACACACATCACTGTTACCTACTTGGGCTTGTTAGCATCGCTACGTACAGACACACATCACTGTTACCTACTTGGGCTTGCTAGCATCACTACGTACAGACACATCACTGTTACCTACTTGGGCTTGTTAGCATCGCTACGTACAGACACACATCACTGTTACCTACTTGGGCTTGTTAGCATCGCTACGTACAGACACACATCACTGTTACCTACTTGGGCTTGCTAGCATCGCTACGTACAGACAGACATACCCAGTCAGACAAAAGAAGAACAGACCCTATCACCAAAGAGTGTTTTATAACTAACCCAAGATAGACTACAGACTGTTGTTTCCAATGGGAACAAATAAGTCATATTGGGCTGAACAAGCAACCTGGGCAGAGCCAAGCACGAGCTAGCGAGATCCTATTGGCGCGTTCTAGCGTGCATTTGCATATAACCATTAGGGAACGCCTACTCTGAAGTGTGTACATCACATCCTTGTAAACAACGGAATTTTTTAAAACTTCGGCAAAGGGTAAAGTCCACAAAACTTAGTCCAGTCTGTTTGTAACAATTTCTAGTTTTGGGAACATTATTTGAGGTCAAATACACAAACCTTAGTCCAGTCTGTTTGTAACAATGTCTAGTTTTGGGAACAGAATACTGTATTGAGATCAAATGTTTCATCAATGAGAAAATTGTCAAAATGTCAGTATCCCTTCTCCCACTGCCAGCCACTGGGCTTCCTCTCACCACCATATTTGGTAGTGAGTGGAATCGCCAAGGGGATGCTTCAGATTCATACCACTGGTGAAATATCTGTCTCATTGTTTCGATCTGTGCTCAGCTTTACATTGTGCACTACTTTTGACTAGAACCCCATAGGACCTGGTCAAAAGTAGTGCACTATGAAAGGGAATATAGGGTGCCATTTGGGACACAGGCCGAGCCTCACCCTCCAGGACCTCCTCGTACAGGGCATGGACCCCCTCGGGGATGATGACAGCCAGGGCAGTACCACACAGCAGCCCTGCTCCCAGGACCGTCACCAGCTTCAGCTTCTCCTGCAGGACAAGACAGAGAGGACCGAGGGTTCAGCAACATTACAGAACAACTATGACAGAGGGTTCATCAGGATTACAGAACAACTAGGACAGAGGGTTCAGCAACATTACAGAACAACTAGGACAGAGGGTTCAGCAGGATTACAGAACAACTAGGACAGAGGGTTCAGCAGGATTACAGAACAACTAGGACAGAGGGTTCAGCAGGACTACAGAACAACTAGGACAGAGGGTTCAGCAGGATTACAGAACAACTAGGACAGAGGGTTCAGCAGGATTACAGAACAACTAGGACAGAGGGTTCATCAGGATTACAGAACAACTAGGACAGAGGGTTCAGCAACATTACAGAACAACTAGGACAGAGGGTTCAGCAACATTACAGAACAACTAGGACAGAGGGTTCAGCAGGACTACAGAACAACTAGGACAGAGGGTTCATCAGGATTACAGAACAACTAGGACAGAGGGTTCAGCAGGACTACAGAACAACTAGGACAGAGGGTTCATCAGAATTACAGAACAACTAGGACAGAGGGTTCAGCAACATTACAGAACAACTAGGACAGAGGGTTCAGCAACATTACAGAACAACTAGGACAGAGGGTTCAGCAGGATTACAGAACAACTAGGACAGAGGGTTCATCAACATTACAGAACAACTAGGACAGAGGGTTCATCAGAATTACAGAACAACTAGGACAGAGGGTTCATCAGGATTACAGAACAACTAGGACAGAGGGTTCAGCAACATTACAGAACAACTAGGACAGAGGGTTCAGCAACATTACAGAACAACTAGGACAGAGGGTTTAGCAGGACTACAGAACAACTAGGACAGAGGGTTCAGCAGGACTACAGAACAACTAGGACAGAGGGTTCATCAGGATTACAGAACAACTAGGACAGAGGGTTCAGCAGGATTACAGAACAACTAGGACAGACGGTTCAGCAGGACTACAGAACAACTAGGACAGAGGGTTCATCAGGATTACAGAACAACTAGGACAGAGGGTTCAGCAGGATTACAGAACAACTAGGACAGAGGGTTTAGCAGGACTACAGAACAACTAGGACAGAGGGTTCAGCAGGATTACAGAACAACTAGGACAGAGGGTTCATCAACATTACAGAACAACTAGGACAGAGGGTTCAGCAGGATTACAGAACAACTAGGACAGAGGGTTCATCAGGATTACAGAACAACTAGGACAGAGGGTTCAGCAACATTACAGAACAACTAGGACAGAGGGTTCAGCAGGATTACAGAACAACTAGGACAGAGGGTTCAGCAGGACTACAGAACAACTAGGACAGAGGGTTCAGCAACATTACAGAACAACTAGGACAGAGGGTTCAGCAGGATTACAGAACAACTAGGACAGAGGGTTCATCAGGATTACAGAACAACTAGGACAGAGGGTTCATCAGGATTACAGAACAACTAGGACAGAGGGTTCATCAGGATTACAGAACAACTAGGACAGAGGGTTCAGCAACATTACAGAACAACTAGGACCGAGGGTTCAGCAACATTACAGAACAACTAGGACCGAGGGTTCAGCAACATTACAGAACAACTAGGACAGAGGGTTCATCAGGATTACAGAACAACTAGGACAGAGGGTTCAGCAACATTACAGAACAACTAGGACAGAGGGTTCAGCAGGATTACAGAACAACTAGGACAGACGATAGTTGTAGTCGGAATACGACTCACCTCTGAGAAGCTGACAGCCAGAGGAATGGTTCCAGACACATAACACCCCACCAACATGGCCAGGGAAAGCAGGCTGATCGAAGTGAAGTCGTCCATAGACATAGTTACAGATTAGATAACACAAATGGTGTTGTTGCTCTTCAACTTGCTTGCTTGACACGACTTGTGGTTCGTGTTGAGGCTCCAGCTCGCTCGACAAATATAACTCCCGGACGTCGCAATTCTGGCTAGAGCTTTCTGTACCGAGGTCTAAACAGACATGTCAGTCTTAATCATTTCTAGTGACTTTCAGAGGACGTGGAAAGGCTCCAAGTTATTGATCTATCTTGAACGCGGTTTTGTTATGCAAACATGTACATCTAGAGAACTACCTAACTAGTCTGATCCTTACTTTGCAGATATGTAAACACCGTTGGCTAGCAGAGTTAGCCTAGCGGGCAATCTTCTCGCTTGAGTCTTATTGCCTACAGCAGGCAAGTTGTAATTCATAGCGTGTTGACCACATCGTACACTCTCCAACGTTGCTATTTGTTATAACCATTTCATCAAAACTAGCTACCTGCAGTAAGCTATTATTATTATTATTATTTATATATATATATATATCTATAGCTAGCTCGAAATGTTTTGCCAACAAGTCAGCATCTCCATTGCGGATGAAATGTAGCACTTCCGGGTAACGCTTACGTCACCGTCCGTGCAACAAACAAAAAAACATGCCACGTATGCGTGTAGTACGCGTACACGACACATATTCATTCTGTGTTTACTTTTCTCTTCACTGACTGTGGACCGATACGTCAGATGTTACATAAGCCAATCTATTTACATGTATATAAGGTATAACCGTTTTAGCTGGTTGTGGTTAATCTTTTCTAGGAACTTAATGATGACAAATGTCTTCTTCATTTTCATCTTCTTTGGGATTGGGTTGAAGGATCGTATCCAATTTTTTGAGGTGCATGCACAGCCACTTATTGTCCTGGAGGCCAGTTATGGCTGACTGAACGGCTTTAGACAAAAACAATGAGGGGAATGGGAGATTAGATATAGGCAATAGTTTTTAAAATGGGTCTGTGGTGTTCTCAGTGTTAATAGTGAAGTCACCAAAAATGTGAGGATTATCTGCCATGACTGTGCTGTAAATTCATCATTCTTGAGCCATGTTTCAGTCAGGCCAATCACATCAGGTTTACGATCAGTGATTAGTTCATTGACTATGACTGCCTTGGTAGTGAGGGATCTGACATTAAATTGTTCTATTTTGAGAAGTGAGGTATTATCACAGTCTCTTTCAATAAGGACAGAACATGAGGAGGTCTTTACTCCGGTGAGATTTGCTAAAGCGAACACCGCCATGTTTACAGAAATACGGAAAGTATTCAGACCCCTTCACTTTTCCCACATGCTGTTACATTCCAGCCATATTCTACAATGGATTTAATGAATGTTTGTCCTAATCAATCTACACACAATACCCCATAATAATGACATCACAATACCCCATAATAATGACATCACAATACCCCATAATGACATCACAATACCCCATAATGACAAAGCGAAAACAGGTTTTTAGAACAGAAATAGCTTATTTACATAAGTATTCAGACCCTTTGCTGTGAGACTCGAAATTGAGCTCAGGTGCATCCTGTTTCCATTGATCATCCTTGAGATGTTTCTACAACTTGATTGGAGTCCACTGGTGGTAAATTCAATTGATTGGACATGATTTGGAAAGGCACACCCCTGTCTATATAAGGTCCCACAGTTAACAGTGCATGTCAGAGCAAAAACCAAGCCATGAGGTTCAAGGAATTGTCCGTATTGCTCCGGGACAGGATTGGTCGAGGCACAAATCTGGGGAAGGATACCAAAATATTTCTGCAGCATTGAAGATCCACAAGAACGCAGTGGACTCCATCATTCTTAAATGGAAGAAGTTTTGAACCACCAATACTCTTCCTAGAACTGGCCGCCCGGCCAAACCGAGCAATCTGGGGAGAAGGGCCTTGGTCAGGGAGGTGACCAAGAACCCAATGGTCACTCTGACAGAGCTCCAGAGTTCCTCTGTGGAGGTGGGAGAACCTTCCAGAAGGAGAACCATCTCTGCAGCACTCGACAAATCAGGTCTTTATGGTAGAGTGGCCAGACGGAAGCCACTCCTCAGTAAAAGGCACATGACAGCCCTCTTGGAGTTTGCCAAAAGGCACGTAAAGGACTCTCAGACCATGAGAAACGAGATTCTCTGGTCTGTCAAGCCAAGATTGAACTCATTGGCCTGAATTCCAAGCGTTACGTCTTGAGGAAACCTGGCACCATCCCTACAGTGAAGCATGATGGTGGCAGCATCATGCTGTGAGGATGTTTTTTAGAGGCAGGGTCAGGGAGACTAGTCAGGATCGAGGGAAAGATGAACAGAGCAAAGTACAGTGAGATCCTTGATGAAAACCAGCTAGAGAAGGTGTCCACATAATTTTGATAAGCTGATCTAGTGGTGTCCACTTACCTTTGTAAATATAGTGTATGTTGCGAATTGGTGACCTCTGACTGTTTCATCATAACATAGTTAGTGATGATGTAATGGGTTGAAAACAAAGTAACTAAAAACACACACCCCTTTATTATAATTTTTTATAACCAATTTGTTTATGTATTTGTCTTAATTAATCTAAATTGTATATATATATATATATATATATATATATATATATATATATATATATATCACTACATGCTTCAGCAGTAGTGAGGCCATCAAGCCAATAGATGGCGCTGTTGCACTGTGGTAGATGGAGAAACAACAAGTTCTGTTCAATCGCACGCACCATTCTTCAGAATAAAGAAAGTGCCCGAATTGTGTCCGTTCTTTTTACAATTACAGGCCACCTCAGCTACAGACTGAGGCCGGTAACACTGAGATGGATGGACAATATCCCTATATCATGATCCTTTACGTCGGTAGGCCTGTCCCCTGGTGTGGTAAATTATACACGATCGCTGGATGATTCTTTTTAAGTGGAATATTGCGGGTAATGAAGTCGCCAATGACGAGGGTTTTCAATTTGCCAGCGCTAATGATGGGAGGCTTCTGCGGCTCAGACCCAGTAACCGTGGAGGAACAACTAGTGGGGGAAACCAGTTGAACGTTTCTATCGGCTGAATGAGCTACACCGGTTGACCATGCGATAGCATTTCTTTCCAGAAGTCCGGCTGCAGGGACTGATCATTATTTACTGGGGGCACAGACGTTGTTTCATCTTTTTCTACACTTAAACTGCCCTTGCCTAACGATTACGTCTGAAGTCGAGCTTGCTACTCGGTTATCCTCACCTGTATATTATATACAGGCGATACCTGTACATTACTACTACAGCGACTGTAAAGCGGCTGATAAAATGGTACTTAGTCTTTTGGTCCGGACGAGGTCCTGCCAGATAGTGTCCTGGGTGAAAACGTTTAGTTGGAAACGTCATGTGAGGACAAAACTAAGATGTTGGCAAACTTGTTACATTTATATAAAGAAAAAGCCAACTAGCGACAAATATCAACTATTATTTTTATATTTATTATTTTTAGCTGCTCTGATATATCTATCATGATGGGGTAGACCTAGAGACTGGTATAAATAAATACAGTATAGTTGGGAACAGTAGAAAGGGAAAATCTCAGAGATCATAACAGAAGAAAGGACTGTGTATTTATTTGCAGACAGTTTGACACAGCACTGAAAACCTCCTCTCTCTACTCAAACCCCTTGGTTCTGATCCACTTCCCTCTCTCTACTCAAACCCCTTGGTTCTGATCCACTTCCCTCTCTCTACTCAAACCCCTTGGTTCTGATCCACTTCCCTCTCTCTACTCAAACCCCTTGGTTCTGATCCACTTCCCTCTCTCTACTCAAACCCCTTGGTTCTGATCCACTTCCTCTCTCTACTCAAACCCCTTGGTTCTGATCCACTTCCCTCTCCCTACTCAAACCCCTTGGTTCTGATCCACTTCCCTCTCTCTACTCAAACCCCTTGGTTCTGATCCACTTCCCTCTCCCGACTCAAACCCCTTGGTTCTGATCCACTTCCCTCTCTACTCAAACCCCTTGGTTCTGATCCACTTCCCTCTCTCTACTCAAACCCCTTGGTTCTGATCCACTTCCCTCTCTACTCAAACCCCTTGGTTCTGATCCACTTTCCTCTCTCTACTCAAACCCCTTGGTTCTGATCCACTTCCCTCTCTCTACTCAAACCCCTTGGTTCTGATCCACTTCCTCTCTCTACTCAAACCCCTTGGTTCTGATCCACTTCCCTCTCCCCGACTCAAACCCCTTGGTTCTGATCCACTTTCCTCTCTCTACTCAAACCCCTTGGTTCTGATCCACTTCCCTCTCTCTACTCAAACCCCTTGGTCTGATCCACTTCCCTCTCTCTACTCAAACCCCTTGGTTCTGATCCACTTCCCTCTCTCCCGACTCAAACCCCTTGGTTCTGATCCACTTCCCTCTCCCCGACTCAAACCCCTTGGTCTGATCCACTTCCCTCTCCCCGACTCAAACCCGTTGGTTCTGATCCAGTTGAATCCCTATGTGTACCGATGCTCATTCAAACCACCTGGCTGCTTAACACCATTGTAAATGCCTGTGCTGTAGGATGGTGCTTCTTGTGAACAGGTGAATACATTCTGTAGTAGTGAGTCCCAAAATGGACCGTATGGGCCCTGGTCTGAAGTAGTGCACTTTATAGGGAGTAGGTGCCAGTTGGTATCCATTTGTGATTCACAATTTCTGTTTTTGTTTCCAGTGGGAGGGATCATTACTGTTACGCCCATGTTTTGGATTGTGATGTCATAGTGTTCTATATCCTCTTCCTGGTGCGTTCCGAATGACACTTTCTCTAAATATTGTTCTTGTTGACAGAGAAATGTTCCCATTTCTCATCCCATTCTCTGTCTCACTTATTTGTCTGACAGGTAATAACATTAGTCTAGGAAATTATGACAAGTATGAGAGTTTCTGTGTACGTATGTTTCAATTTAAAAAGATATAAAAGTAGCTAAATGTGTTCTCTTCACCCCTTTCCAGGTCTCTCTGTCAGCCTTGAGGTTCACCAGACTCCCTCTGAAGTGTTACTCAAACGCGGAGAAAATGTTCAACTCTTCTGCCATCACAAGAGAACTAACTACAGACTGATGCAGTGGTTCCAGCAGTCACCAGGAGAAACAGAACTAAAACTACTAGCTTATTTATATTTCAAGTCTCAAACCTCATACTTTGAAGAACATCTAAACGTGACTGGGGATTTGGCTCAAAATGAACCAAAGAACGCTTCTCTGAACATGTTCAACCTTAAAGGTCCCGAACACAGTGCAGTGTATTTCTGTGTTGCAAGTGAAGGTGCTGCACTGTGTTGTAGTTTCCCTCTCTCCTACAACAAAAACCCTGTGTGACACAGTCTGTCTCACTGTAGTATCCCGTTTAGCAGATTACCTCCCCTCCACCTGCATTGAAGGGTTGGATTTGATTCAGTGCCAATATTGTATAACCACAGAACCAGAACGAGTACAACGGGTCATCCCCGTGATGTCATAATGCTGTGCGCTGGCAGCCGTCCTTTTCTAGAGATTCTATTGGCTATGACTGTAACAGAGTTCTGTCAATTAAAACAACAAATGATGTCACTTCCTGTCTCCTCCTCCACTCCACTATTTACTGACTCCAACGATTGAGCGTTCATATGAACAGCGTGTCGGTAGGAGTGGGGATTTGAGTGGAGGAGGCCCAAAGAGTCTCTCTGAATATGTTCGGCTTGAGACGACCCCAACACAGCGCTGTGTATTTCTGTGCTGCTGGTGAATCACAGTGGGGCTCATTCCCCTCTCTACACTACAAAAAAAACAACCTTCTCTCATTCACTGTCTCAGTCGATTATACTGAAGCAACACCTCCCCTTACAGCTGCGTTTGAGGTCTGCATTCTGTCATTACATCACCGATGAGGTCACTTCCTGGCTCTCCACTCAGTAAAGATGAGATGTCAGTTGGTTTTCAACAATCATTGAGAGTCAACATGTACAAACCTCTTATCATTATCACAGTCCCCCTTTTCTGGATCACAGACAATTTAGCTACAGTTATTTATTAGTTTCCTCAAATATTTATTAAATATGAACGTGTAACAATGCGTATTAAATCTGTAACAATAATTACTTCACAGGTTTCATGCAATAATTTGTTATGCATTGTAAAGTTAAAGTAATGTACTCTTCCCATCTTTCACTCTGTCTCTCTCTCTCCTCTCTCTCACTCTCTCGCTCTCTCTCTCTGTCTCTCAATTTCAATTCAAGGGGCTTTATTGGCATGGGAAACATGTGTTAACATTGCCAAAGCAAGTAAGGTATATAATATATAAAGTGAAATAAACAATAAAAATTAACAGTAGACATCACACATACAGAAGTTTCAAAACAATAAAGATATTACAAATGTCATATTATATATATACAGTGTTTTTACAATGTGCAAATGGTAAAGGACACAAGATAAAATAAATAAGCATAGATATGTGTTGTATTTACAATGGTGCGTGTTCTTCACTGGTTGCCCTTTTCTCGTGGCAACAGGTCACAAATCTTGCTGCTCTGATGGCACACTGTGGAATTTCACCCAGTAGATATGGGAGTTTTTCAAAATTGGATTTGTTTTCGAATTCTTTGTGGATCTGTGTAATCTGAGGGAAATATGTCTCTCTAATATGGTCATACATTGGGCAGGAGGTTAGGAAGTGCAGCTCAGTTTCCACCTCATTTTGTGGGCAGTGAGCACATAGCCTGTCTTCTCTTGAGAGCCATGTCTGCCTACGGCGGCCTTTCTCAATAGCAAGGCTATGCTCGCTGAGTCTGTACATAGTCAAAGCTTTCCTTAATTTTGGGTCAGTCACAGTGGTCAGGTATTCTGCCGCTGTGTACTCTCTGTGTAGGGCCAAATAGCATTCTAGTTTGCTCTGTTTTTTTGTTAATTCTTTCCAATGTGTCAAGTAATTATCTTTTTGTTTTCTCATGATTTGGTTGGGTCTAATTGTGCTGCTGTCATGGGGCTCTGTAGGGTGTGTTTGTGAACAGAGCCCCAGGACCAGCTTGCTTAGGGGACTCTTCTCCAGGTTCATCTCTCTGTAGGTGATGGCTTTGTTGTGGAAGGTTTGGGAATCGCTTCCTTTAGGTGGTTATAGAATTTAACTGCTCTTTTCTGGATTTTGATAATTAGTGGGTATCGGCCTAATTCTGCTCTGCATGCATTATTTGGTGTTCTACGTTGTACACTGAGGATATTTTTGCAGAATTCTGCGTGCAGAGTCTCAATTTGGTGTTTGTCCCATTTTGTGAAGTCTTGGTTGGTGAGCAGACCCCAGACCTCACAACCATAAAGGGCAATGGGCTCTATGACTGATTCAAGTATTTTTAGCCAAATCCTAATTGGTATGTTGAAATTTATCTTCCTTTTGATGGCATAGAATGCCCTTCTTGCCTTGTCTCTCAGATCGTTCACAGCTTTGTGGAAGTTACCTGTGGCGCTGATGTTTAGGCCAAGGTATGTATAGTTTTTTGTGTGCTCTAGGGCAACAGTGTCTAGATGGAATTTGTATTTGTGGTCCTGGTGACTGGACCTTTTTTGGAACACCATTATTTTGGTCTTACTGAGATTTACTGTCAGGGCCCAGGTCTGACAGAATCTGTGCATAAGATCTAGGTGCTGCTGTAGGCCCTCCTTGGTTGGTGACAGAAGCACCAGATCATCAGCAAACAGCAGACATTTGACTTATTCTCTGTCTCTCTCTTGCTCTCACTCTCTGTCTTTCCCTCTCTCTATCTCTCAATCACACTGTCTCTCTCATTCTCTCTCGCTCTCTCTCCCTGTCTCTCTCTCCTCTCTCGCTGTCTCACTCTCTCGCTGTCTCACTCTCTCGCTGTCTCTCTCGCTCGCTATGTCTCTCTCCCCAGGTGTGTCTCTCAGTAACGTAGTGTACCAGTCTCCCTCTACACTGCTGGTAGAGCCTAATGCATCTGTCTCTGTCTCTCTCCCCAGGTGTGTCTCTCAGTAACGTAGTGTACCAGTCTCCCTCTACACTGCTGGTAGAGCCTAATGCGTATGTCTCTGTCCCACTCAGCTGCAGTCATAAAATCCCTATGACACTATCCTCTGGTACCAGTGTCCTGTGGGAGGCTCTGAAACTCATAGCATATGTATACTATATAGGTCAGACTGTTGAACCCTCATATAAAGGTTACGTTGACGTGAAAGGTGATGGAAGGAACGAAGCCTTCCTTCATCTCCTCAAACTGAGACAAGTTGAAGACAGTGGGGAGTATTTCTGTGCTGCTAGTTATACACAGTGGTACAGAGACACCGTCTACTCTACAAAAACCCCTACCTATCAGACCCATCTGGTACTGTATCTAAACACCTGCATTAAACCACATGAACTAGGAAAGACGGGGACGATGGGGGGAGTTGACACAAGAGGACAGTGCAGTGTATATCTGTACTGCCAGACTGGACAGTGCAGTGTATTTCTGTACTGCCAGACAGGACAGTGCAGTGTATTTCTGTACTGACAGACAGGAGAGGACATTGTATATCTGTACTGCCAGACAGGACAGTGCAGTGTATTTCTGTACTGCCAGACAGGACAGTGCAGTGTAGTTCTGTACTACCAGACAGGAGAGGACAGCGTATTTCTGTACTGCCAGACAGGACATTGCAGTGTGTTTCTGTACTGCCAGACAGCAGAGGGCAGTGTATTTCTGTACTGCCAGAAAAGGACATTGCAGCAGGTCCTATCTCAGCCATACAAACCCAACTCTGAGATATATAGTCTGAGATATATAGTCACACCTCCTACAGTGTTCTGAACCACAGCCTCAATGCTGAACATCCTCAATGCTAAACATCCTCAATACTAAACATGTGTAATGCTAAACATCCTCAACGCTAAACAACCTCAATGCTAAACATCCTCACTGCTAAACATCCTCACTGCTAAACATCCCCGATACTAAAACATCCTCAATGCTTGTTAGAGCCGATTTGGACATATTTGTGTAAAAGACTGAACATATGGAGCTCCATGTATATTTGTGTAAATATATTAAATATTAATGTAAATGATGAAATATTAGGTACATACCATTATGATTTATATTTACCTGATTTGAGATATATTCATTTGTCGTTTGTGTAACTCAGTTTTTGTCCCCCCCCCCTCTTGCCTATTCATTGTATTGTGGTAAGTGTGTTAGGATAAAGGCAGGAAGTTGGGCCTTCGGGAGGGGGAGTCCTTGCTAGATGCGGGAGCGGTATAGTTTTTTGACTTGATTGTAATGGCTTCCTTTCGCCTTTACCATAGCCACTGCCCAAGCCTGAAGCGGGGTTGTTTGGTACGCATACAGTCCACACTCAAGGTTTCCCAAACGGCCATACATCCATACATCCATCCATACATACAAACATACATACAGACAGGTCATAATATGTATTTTCCATATCAAGTATTCTCTGCTTTAAGTTGATTGGAGAATAATTTATTTGTTAGATATAAGAAGAATAAACATTTTTGTTGCACCATATCCCTGGATGTCATCGAATGTTTGGCCGTTTGGGAAACCTTGAGTGTGGACTGTATGCGTACCAAACAACCCCGCTTCAGGCTTGGGCAGTGGCTATGGTAAAGGCGAAAGGAAGCCATTACAATGCTAAACATCCTCAATGCGAAACATCCTCAATGCTAAACATCCTCAATACTAAACATTTGCAATGCTAAACATCCTAAACATCCTCCATGCTAAACATCCTCAATGCTAAACATCCTCAATGCTAAACATCTTCAAAACTAAACATCCTAAACATCCTCCATGCTAAACATCTTCAATACTAAACATCCTAAACATCCTCCATGATAAACATCCTCAATACTAAACATATGCAATGCTAAACATCCTCAATGCTAAACATCCTCAATGCTAAACATCCTCAATGCTAAACATCTTCAATACTAAACATCCTAAACATCCTCCATGCTAAACATCTTCAATACTAAACATCATAAACATCCTCCATGCTAAACATCTTCAAAACTAAACATCTTCAATACTGAGCATCCTAAACATCCTCCATGCTAAACATCGTCAATACTAAACATTCTAAACATCCTCCATGCTAAACATCCTCAATGCTAAACATCCTCAATGCTAAACATCCTCAATGCTAAACATCCTCCATGCTAAACATCCTCCATGCTAAACATCCTCCATGCTAAACATCGTCAATATTAAACATTCTAAACATCCTCCATGCAAAACATCGTTAATACTAAACATTCTAAACATCCTCCATGCTAAACATCTTCAATACTAAACATCCTAAACATCCTCCATGCTAAACATCCTAAACATCCTCCATGCTAAACATCTTCAATACTAAACATCATAAACATCCTCCATGCTAAACATCTTCAATACTAAACATCATAAACATCCTCCATGCTAAACATCTTCAATACTAAACATCATAAACATCCTCCATGCTAAACATCTTCAATACTAAACATCATAAACATCCTCCATGCTAAACATCTTCAAAACTAAACATCTTCAATACTGAGCATCCTAAACATCCTCCATGCTAAACATCTTCAATGCTAAACATTCTAAACATCCTCCATGCTAAACATCCTCCATGCTAAACATCCTCCATGCTAAACATCCTCAAAAATGTATAATAATATTTTGTTTATTTTCTTCAAAATAAAGAGTACTTTCTTTATTACTTATAGCTTATCTTTTTCTATTACTGCACGAATAACTTCTGTTCCTGTATCAATAACTTCTGTTCCTGTATCAATAACTTCTGTTCCTATATCAATAACTTCTGCTCCTGTATCAATAACTTCTGCTCCTGTATCAATAACTTCTGTTCCTATATCAATAACTTCTGCTCCTGTATCAATAACTTCTGTTCCTGTGTCAATAACTTATGTTACTGTATCAATAACTTCTGCTCCTGTATCAATAACTTCTGCTCCTGTATCAATAACTTATGTTCCTGTATCAATAACTTCTGTTCCTGTATCAATAACTTCTGATCCTGTATCAATAACTTATGTTCCTGTATCAATAACTTCTGTTCCTGTATCAATAACTTCTGTTCCTGTATCATTAACTTCTGTTCCTGTATCAATAACTTCTGTTCCTGTATCAATAACTTCTGTTCCTGTATCAATAACTTCTGTTCCTGTATCATTAACTTCTGTTCCTGTATCAATAACTTCTGTTCCTGTATCATTAACTTCTGTTCCTGTATCAATAACTTCTGTTCCTGTATCAATAACTTCTGTTACTGTATCAATAACTTCTGTTACTGTATCAATAACTTCTGCTCCTGTATCAATAACTTATGTTCCTGTATCAATAACTTATGTTCCTGTATCAATAACTTCTGTTACTGTATCAATAACTTCTGTTACTGTATCAATAACTTCTGTTCCTGTATCAATAACTTCTCTTCCTGTATCAATAACTTCTGTTCCTGTATCAATAACTTCTGTTCCTGTATCAATAACTTCTGCTCCTGTATCAATAACTTCTGCTCCTGTATCAATAACTTCCAGCTGATCCAGCAGAGCGCAGTCATGTCACACTGTAATGGAGGTAGACACATCAACTATAAGCTCCTCCCTCCTCAGAACAAAGACTCACTAAACCCCTCCCCTCCTTCTCTCCTCCCCTCTCCTCCCCTCCTCATCCCTCCCCTCCTTCTCTCCTCCCCTCCTCATCCCTCCCCTCCTTCTCTCCTCCCCCCTCTCCCCTCCTCCCCCTTCTCTCCTCCCCTCCTCCCCTCCTTCTCTCCTCCCCTCCTCCCCACCTCATCCCTCCCCTCCTTCTCTCCCTCCCCCTCTCCCCTCCTCCCCTTCTCTCCTCCCCTCCTCCCTCCTTCTCTCCTCCCCTCTCCTCCCCTCTCCTCCTGGGGAATTACCATTGAGTTCCTACCTCAGCCTTTTCATTTGTCTTAGTATCTATCCGCACTAAAAAAGTCACCATGTTCAAAGTATTTTCCACGTTCCTCGTTTCTCTCTCCTTCCTCTCAGGTAAGTGTCACAGAGATACGTTATGTTCACTGTGGCGTCTCTGTAATGTCCTCTTGACTGTGTTTTCCTCCCCTCCGTAGAGGAGGTGGTGTTCTCCTCCTCTCTCCTCATCCGCCAGACTCCTCAACACCTCCTGAGGAGGACAACTGAACACAGAGAGGCACACCTGGACTGTCACCACGGCGACAACGACTACCCGTACATGTTGTGGTACCAACATAAGGAGAAGGGAGGACAGAAGACCATGGAACTCATTGGAACACTACACTATACAAACCCAACTCTTGAGAAGAACTATGAAACACGGTTCAACTTAACAGGTCATTCCAAGGCCAAAGCCAGCCTGGTCATCTCTGAGATAAACCCTACAGACAGTGCCGTGTATCACTGTGCAGCCAGTCAGCACAGTGCTGCAAATTCATTCCCTCACTAACCAAAAACTACTGGTCGTATCAACACGACACACCTGCACAACGTTAACTCTAACTGTCTGGTGAACAATGAATGTGTGGTTGTATATTTAGCTGGGTGGGTAGAGAAGGCAGTCCATACACAAGGCAGTCTGTTGTGTCTACACAGTCCACCTCAACATGGGTTATTCGGGTGATAAGTTAGCTTATACTGAATATCACAGCAGCATGTATGTAACGGGATTCTTCCGTTGGAGGAGAGGCGGACCAATACGCAGCGTGGTTGAAGTTCATGGTTTTTTTAATAAGAAAAACTATACATGAACAAACTACAAAACAATAAATGTGAAAACACAAAACCAGTCCCGTGTGGTACAAACACTGACACAGGAGACAATCACCCACAAAACCCAACACCAAACAGGCTACCTAAATATGGTTCCCAATCAGAGACACCTAACACCTGCCTCTGATTGAGAACCATATCAGGCCAAACACAGAAACAGACAAACTAGACACACAACATAGAATGCCCACTCAGATCACACCCTGACCAAACAAAACATAGAAACATACAAAGCAAACTATGGTCAGGGTGTGACAATGTAACTGTCTAGTAATCAGAGGCTACCTCGGGTTCAACTAACTGTCTAGTAATCAGAGGCTACCTCTGGTACAACTAACTGTCTAGTAACCAGAGGCTACCTCTGGTACAACTAACTGTCTAGTAATCAGAGGCTACCTCTGGTACAACTAACTGTCTAGTAATCAGAGGCTACCTCTGGTTCAACTAACTGTCTAGTAATCAGAGGCTACCTCTGGTACAACTAACTGTCTAGTAATCAGAGGCTACCTCTGGTACAACTAACTGTCTAGTAATCAGAGGCTACCTCTGGTTCAACTAACTGTCTAGTAATCAGAGGCTACCTCTGGTACAACTAACTGTCTAGTAATCAGAGGCTACCTCTGGTACAACTAACTGTCTAGTAATCAGAGGATACCTCTGGTACAACTAACTGTCTAGTAATCAGAGGCTACCTCTGGTACAACTAACTGTCTAGTAATCAGAGGCTACCTCTGGTACAACTAACTGTCTAGTAATCAGAGGCTACCTCTGGTACATGTAACTGTGGAGGAATTAGAGGCTACCTCGGGTTCAACTAACTGTCTAGTAATCAGAGGCTACCTCTGGTACATGTAACTGTGGAGGAATTAGAGGCTACCTCGGGTTCAACTAACTGTCTAGTAATCAGAGGCTACCTCTGGTACAACTAACTGTCTAGTAATCAGAGGCTACCTCTGGTACAACTAACTGTCTAGTAATCAGAGGCTACCTCTGGTACAACTAACTGTCTAGTAACCAGAGGCTACCTCTGGTACAACTAACTGTCTAGTAATCAGAGGCTACCTCTGGTACAACTAACTGTCTAGTAATCAGAGGCTACCTCTGGTACAACTAACTGTCTAGTAATCAGAGGCTATCTCTGGTTCAACTAACTGTCTAGTAATCAGAGGCTACCTCTGGTTCAACTAACTGTCTAGTAATCAGAGGCTATCTCTGGTACATGTAACTGTGGAGGAATTAGAGGCTACCTCTGGTTCAACTAACTGTCTAGTAATCAGAGGCTACCTCTGGTACAACTAACTGTCTAGTAATCAGAGGCTACCTCTGGTACATGTAACTGTGGAGGAATTAGAGGCTACCTCTGGTACAACTAACTGTCTAGTAATCAGAGGCTACCTCTGGTACAACTAACTGTCTAGTAATCAGAGGCTACCTCTGGTACATGTAACTGTGGAGGAATTAGAGGCTACCTCGGGTTCAACTAACTGTCTAGTAATCAGAGGCTACCTCTGGTACATGTAACTGTGGAGGAATTAGAGGCTACCTCGGGTTCAACTAACTGTCTAGTAATCAGAGGCTACCTCTGGTACAACTAACTGTCTAGTAATCAGAGGCTACCTCGGGTTCAACTAACTGTCTAGTAATCAGAGGCTACCTCTGGTACAACTAACTGTGGATTAATCAGAGGCTACCTATGGTACAACTAACTGTCTAGTAATCAGAGGCTACCTCTGGTTCAACTAACTGTCTAGTAATCAGAGGCTACCTCTGGTTCAACTAACTGTCTAGTAATCAGAGGCTACCTCTGGTACAACTAACTGTCTAGTAATCAGAGGCTACCTCTGGTACATGTAACTGTGGAGGAATTAGAGGCTACCTCTGGTACAACTAACTGTCTAGTAATCAGAGGCTACCTCTGGTACAACTAACTGTCTAGTAATCAGAGGCTACCTCTGGTACATGTAACTGTGGAGGAATTAGAGGCTACCTCTGGTACAACTAACTGTCTAGTAATCAGAGGCTACCTCTGGTACATGTAACTGTGGAGGAATTAGAGGCTACCTATGGTACAACTAACTGTCTAGTAATCAGAGGCTACCTATGGTACATGTAACTGTGGATTAATACAGGGAAGATAAGAGGAGAGGATAACAGAGCTGAATAAACTTGGAGAGAAAGATCATAATGTCAGTTTATGTTTTGAGTTTGTTTCTTTCCAGCATGGTTTCGGGGTCACAATTGAGGCTGTTCTGAAGTGATTTTGACAGAAACATAAATGTAATGTTTACTTTGAAGTTCTTAGTAAAAACCCATACATGTTGATCGGTCTTCAAAGATGTTATATCTGGCATCCCAGTAGGGGGCATAGTGAGAGCTATGAACCACAACCTCTGTAACTAAAGGTGTACCCTGACTGAAACCGTGAATACACACTCCTTCTCAACAAACAGTGTCATATTTTGAGGATGAGACTAGAATATTCTGCTCCGTTCAGTTTACGAGACAATCTCTGTTTGTCTGTTGCCAGTTCTTCTTTGTCTTGTCAAGCCTACCAGCTTGTTTTTCGTACTCCTTTTTTCTTGAGCCTGTGTTCTAGTTATCACGGTTTTGATCATTCTGCCTGCCCTGACCCTGACCCTGAACCTGAACCTGACCCTGACCTCTGCCTGCCCTGACCCTGAGCCTGACCCTGACCTCTGCCTGCCCTGACCCTGACCCTGACCTCTGCCTGCCCTTGACCTGTTGTTTGCCTGCCCCTTGTTTATATAATAAACTAATAAATAATAATAAAAATACCTATTTGGAGGGGGGTAGTTGTGTTGTCGTTCCCAGTGGGAGTAGTTCAGCTAGTGGGGTTGATATCTCTGGGGGGTAGTTCAGCTAGTGGGGTTGATATCTCGGGGGGGGGTAGTTCAGCTAGTGTGGTTGATATCTCGGGGGGTAGTTCAGCTAGTGTGGTTGATATCTCTGGGGGGTAGTTCAGCTAGTGGGGTTGATATCTCTGGGGGGGGGGGGGTAGTTCAGCTAGTGGGGTTGATATCTCTGGGGGGGGGTAGTTCAGCTAGTGGGGTTGATATCTCTGGGGGGGTAGTTCAGCTAGTGGGGTTGATATCTCTGGGGGGGGTAGTTCAGCTAGTGGGGTTGATATCTCTGGGGGGTAGTTCAGCTAGTGGGGTTGATATCTCTGGGGGGGGGTAGTTCAGCTAGTTGGGTTGATATCTCTGGGGGGGGGTAGTTCAGCTGGTGTGGTTGATATCTCTAATTTGATAGTATTTTACATTAAACCGTCCTTCAGTTGTTGTTTTTGCATCAGATAACTGATCCTATGAGATAGGAGAGTTCAGGTGCCAACCATTATACTGGAGTTGTTGTCCTCGTACCTGCAGTCAGTGGTTCTACATTTTAAAAGATAGATATAACAAACAGTATATGGGTGTTTCTCTGACTGTCTGACTGTCATCCAGGTGTCCCTGGTATATAGGTCTACCCTTGTATCAAATTAGACTATTTGATTAAAAAGGGAGACGTTTGTCAGAGTTGACCTTCCATTGACCTCTGGGGGGTAAATGTCAGATGACACAGAAATGAACCCAGGAGTCTAAACTATCCTGGATTACACACTGACCTTTGGAGGGTAAATTCCATGACTTGAGATATAAAACAAAAAGAAAACATATTTAAGATTCCCTCTAAATACATATTAATCCCTGATTGATATTACATCTTTCTGTTTTTACAAACAAAATGGAACAATATAATGGTACTGTTACTACAGCAGATATGATCAAATGGAAGTTACAAACACCTGGTTCTGGAAGTTTAGGACTGGGGGGAGGGGGTAGTTTAGCTAGTGTGGTTGCTAAAAATTAAAAATAAAAATAAAATAAAAGTATTTCACAAGAATATGATTGTCGCTGTCACATGATACTGCATGGAGGGGGTTGGGTGAAGAGAGGAGGGGGGTTGTTGGGTGAAGAGGGGAGGGGGGGTTGTTGGGTGAAGAGAGGAGGGGGGTTGTTGGGTGAAGAGGGGAGGGGGAGGGGGGTTGTTGGGTGAAGAGGGGAGGGGGGTTGTTGGGTGAAGAGGGGAGGGGGGTTGTTGGGTGAAGAGGGGAGGGGGGTTGTTGGGTGAAGTGGGGAGGGGGGTTGTTGGGTGAAGAGGGGAGGGGGAGGGGGGTTGGGTGAAGAGGGGAGGGGGGTTGTTGGGTGAAGAGGAGAGAGGGGGTTGGGGGGTTGGGTGAAGAGGGGAGGGGGTTGTTGGGTGAAGAGGGGAGGGGGTTGTTGGGTGAAGAGGGGGGTTGGGTGAAGAGGGGAGGGGGATTGTTGGGTGAAGAGAGGAGGGGGGTTGTTGGGTGAAGAGGGGGAGGGGGGTTGTTGGGTGAAGAGAGGAGGGGGGGTTGTTGGGTGAAGAGGGGGAGGGGGTTGTTGGGTGAAGAGAGGAGGGGGTTGTTGGGTGAAGAGGGGAGGGGGGAGGGGGGTTGGGTGAAGAGGGGAGGGGGTTGTTGGGTGAAGAGGGAGAGGCGGTTGGGGGGTTGGGTGAAGAGGGGAGGGGGGTTGTTGGGTGAAGAGGGGAGGGGGTTGTTGGGTGAAGAGGGGAGGGGGAGGGGGTTGGGTGAAGAGGGGAGGGGGTTGTTGGGTGAAGAGGGGAGAGGGGAGAGGGGGTTGGGTGAAGAGGGGAGAGGGGAGAGGGGGTTGGGTGAAGAGGGGAGGGGGGGTTGTTGGGTGAAGAGGGGGTTGTTGGGTGAAGAGGGGGGGGTTGTTGGGTGAAGAGGGGAGAGGGGGGTTGGGTGAAGAGGGGGGGCTGTGTTGGGTGAAGAGGGGAGGGGGGATTGTTGGGTGAAGGGGGAGAGGGGGTTGGGTGAAGAGGGGGCTGTGTTGGGTGAAGAGGGGGGCGTTTTAGAGACTTAGAGGGAGGCGTCAACTCCCTTATAGGACGAAACAGAAACCAAACATTACCTGTCCCCTCCTGTTCCTCTGTCTTCTCTTCTGCTTCCTCCCCTCTGCTTTTCTCAGCGCTGTTGACAGAAATAGAAAGAGTCCGTTGGGAACAGGATCCCCCGTATCAACACACCTGCTGCTACAGACAGATACTGAGAAGGAGAGATGAGTAGGGAGATAGAGAGAGAGACCGGGTGGGGGGAAGGAGGGAAGAGAAAGACGAGAGTATGAGAGAGAATTTGTGTTTTTGTGTGATGCTTTAACACTGTGGGGACAGGGGGCCACGGTGATATATTCACATAGAGACGCCGTACAAAAACAACCTTCTCCCATTCACTTCCGTACAAAAACAACCTTCTCCCATTCACTTCCATACAAAACCCTCCTCCCATTCACTTCCGTAGAAACACAACCTTCTCCCATTCACTTCCATACAAAAACAACCTCCTCCCATTCACTTCCATACAAATCCTTCTCCCATTCACTTCCATACAATAACCTCTTCCCATTCACTTCCATGCAAAAACAACCTCCCATTCAAAACCCTTCTCCCATTCACTTCCATACAAAACCTTCTCCCATTCACTTCCATACAATAACCTCCTCCCATTCACTTCCATGCAAAAACAACCTCCCATTCAAAACCCTCCTCCCATTCACTTCCATACAAAACCCTGCTCCCATTCACTTCCATACAAAAACAACCTTCTCCCATTCACTTCCATACAATAACCTCCTCCCATTCAAAACCCTCCTCCCATTCACTTCCATACAAATCCCTCCTCCCATTCACTTCCATACAATAACCTCCTCCCATTCAAAACCCTCCTCCCATTCACTTCCATACAAAACCCTCCTCCCATTCACTCCCATACAAAAACAACCTCCTCCCATTCACTTCCATACAAAAACAACCTCCTCCCATTCACTTCCATACAATACCCTCCTCCCATTCACTTCCATACAATACCCTCCTCCCATTCACTTCCATACAGGATAGGCCTGGGGGCACACATTGAGGAGACTGTTAAGGAGCCTGGAGAGATGCTTCTCAAGAGATCAATAATACTGAACAGGATTTTCTTCGTAACATCAAGTTAAATTCATTAGATATTGGAGTTTGTTTGATTCCTGCTTGACAACAAAACGTATTCTAAACCAACTAGGTGATGGTGTTTTAAATTCTCCAAGGATGGTCTGTTCATTGTCCCTAGAGGGTGAATGACAGAGAGATCTGAGGTAGTATCTGTTCTCTGTATCTCTGAGTGTCTCTGTTCATTTTCCCTAGAGGATGAATGACAGAGAGATCTGAGGTAGTGTCTGTTCTCTGTGTCTCTGTTCATTTTACCTAGAGGGTGAATGACAGAGAGATCTGAGGTAGTATCTGTTCTCTGTATCTCTGAGTGTCTCTGTTCATTTTCCCTAGAGGGTGAATGACAGAGAGATCTGAGGTAGTGTCTGTTCTCTGTATCTCTGAGTGTCTCTGTTCATTTTACCTAGAGGGTGAATGACAGAGAGATCTGAGGTAGTATCTGTTCTCTGTATCTCTGAGTGTCTCTGTTCATTTTCCCTAGAGGGTGAATGACAGAGATCTGAGGTAGTATCTGTTCTCTGTATCTCTGAGTGTCTCTGTTCATTTTCCCTAGAGGATGAATGACAGAGAGATCTGAGGTAGTATCTGTTCTCTGAGTATCTCTGTTCATTTTACCTAGAGGGTGAATGACAGAGAGATCTGAGGTAGTGTCTGTTCTCTGTATCTCTGTTCATTTTACCTAGAGGGTGAATGACAGAGAGATCTGAGGTATTTTTGGAATAGGAGAGTAGCGATGTGACACTGGAAGTGTGCCCTACTTTGGAAATGGAACAAAGCTCACTGTTTTAGGTAAGTTAACTTCTTAAAGATTCATAATATGTATGTGAATATGTAACCCTGAAGATGTTTCGTTGCCAATAAGAGTCTCCTAAAGTGGTCAAGCTGAACTAAAGGGTTGATGTGAAAACGCTGTGACTTTAAACCAACCAGCCTTCTTTGGCAAAGGAACCAAACTCACTGTTTTAGGTAAATACTTCCTACTTTCTTATCGTGAAATGTATGATTTTTTTATTTTCTTTCTTCTTAAAAACATGAATAATTGACTAAAAGCAAGCATTCTTAAAGTATTTCTGATGCCAAAAGCATAGGACAAGGCAGTAGTAGTTGGTCCATTACTGCTCAGTATGTCCGCACTGTGACAACTATGATCCTGCATTCTTTGGAGCAGGAACCAAACTGACTGTTCTGGGTAAGAGAATATTCCCCATGATGGAACTAATGGGTCTCTATGTGTGGTGTAGTAGCATAGTGATGTGAGGAGTTAGTTGGTTGTGGATTCAGTGCATTAGATTAGTTCATACTAGTGTTACTCCACTCAATGCTTTCTGATGCTAAGCCTGTACACTGTGCCAACTATGAGGCACATTTCGGTTCAGGCACCAAATTAACAGTTCTCGGTAAGTCATCCGTACACTATGTTTGCCTTTACGTGTCGTTTGAGTTAGACAGCATAATTGTGAGAAGAGAGATGTGATATCCTAGTAGATTATAGTATGTTTGTCTCATCTATGTGTTCTAAACCGGTAAGAACAGGGTGTTGGTTGGTATTAGGAGAATAGATTTATCAAAGGTCGTGATCGGGGATGGAAAGTTCTAGAAAACAGCACAGCTAGAGTTTAAATCTATATTAGAGCAGTGTTCCACTGTACTGTGCTGATGGTGCCAGGCTCAGCATGTCTATATATCTATATTAGAGCAGTATTCCACTGTACTGTGTTAATGGTGGCTCAGCATGTCTATATATCTATATTAGAGCAGTGTTCCACTGTACTGTGTTAATGGTGGCTCAGCATGTCTATATATCTATATTAGAGCAGTGTTCCACTGTACTGTGTTAATGGTGCCAGGCTCAGCATGTCTATATATCTATATTAGAGCAGTGTTCCACTGTACTGTGTTAATGGTGGCTCAGCACGTCTATATATCTATATTAGAGCAGTGTTCCACTGTACTGTGTTAATGGTGGCTCAGCATGTCTATATATCTATATTAGAGCAGTGTTCCACTGTACTGTGTTAATGGTGGCTCAGCATGTCTATATATCTATATTAGAGCAGTGTTCCACTGTACTGTGTTAATGGTGCCAGGCTCAGCACGTCTATATATCTATATTAGAGCAGTGTTCCACTGTACTGTGTTAATGGTGGCTCAGCATGTCTATATATCTATATTAGAGCAGTATTCCACTGTACTGTGTTAATGGTGGCTCAGCATGTCTATATCTATATTAGAGCAGTGTTCCACTGTACTGTGTTAATGGTGGCTCAGCATGTCTATATATCTATATTAGAGCAGTGTTCCACTATACTGTGTTAATGGTGGCTCAGCACGTCTATATATCTATATTAGAGCAGTGTTCCACTGTACTGTGTTAATGGTGGCTCAGCATGTCTATATATCTATATTAGAGCAGTGTTCCACTGTACTGTGTTAATGGTGGCTCAGCATGTCTATATATCTATATTAGAGCAGTGTTCCACTGTACTGTGTTAATGGTGCCAGGCTCAGCATGTCTATATATCTATATTAGAGCAGTGTTCCACTGTACTGTGTTAATGGTGCCAGGCTCAGCACGTCTATATATCTATATTAGAGCAGTATTCCACTGTACTGTGTTAATGGTGCCAGGCTCAGCATGTCTATATATCTATATTAGAGCAGTGTTCCACTGTACTGTGTTAATGGTGGCTCAGCATGTCTATATATCTATATTAGAGCAGTATTCCACTGTACTGTGTTAATGGTGGCTCAGCATGTCTATATATCTATATTAGAGCAGTGTTCCACTGTACTGTGTTAATGGTGGCTCAGCATGTCTATATATCTATATTAGAGCAGTGTTCCACTGTACTGTGTTAATGGTGGCTCAGCATGTCTATATATCTATATTAGAGCAGTGTTCCACTGTACTGTGTTAATGGTGGCTCAGCACGTCTATATATCTATATTAGAGCAGTATTCCACTGTACTGTGTTAATGGTGGCTCAGCATGTCTATATATCTATATTAGAGCAGTGTTCCACTGTACTGTGCTAATGGTGCCAGGCTCAGCATGTCTATATATCTATATTAGAGCAGTGTTCCACTGTACTGTGTTAATGGTGGCTCAGCATGTCTATATATCTATATTAGAGCAGTGTTCCACTGTACTGTGTTAATGGTGGCTCAGCATGTCTATATATCTATATTAGAGCAGTGTTCCACTGTACTGTGTTAATGGTGGCTCAGCATGTCTATATATCTATATTAGAGCAGTGTTCCACTGTACTGTGTTAATGGTGGCTCAGCATGTCTATATATCTATATTAGAGCAGTGTTCCACTGTACTGTGTTAATGGTGGCTCAGCACGTCTATATATCTATATTAGAGCAGTATTCCACTGTACTGTGCTAATGGTGGCTCAGCATGTCTATATATCTATATTAGAGCAGTATTCCACTGTACTGTGTTAATGGTGGCTCAGCATGTCTATATATCTATATTAGAGCAGTGTTCCACTGCACTGTGTTAATGGTGGCGGCCAGGCTGACTTCAGTGGAGGAACCCCGTTAACTGTTCTAGACAAAACACCAAAATAAAAATAATACAATTAACCAAATGACTGTTGGAGATGGAAACCACTTACATTTCATTCGAAAAATAGTCACAATAATGTATTTGGTTATAATTTAGATTATACCCGTTGCTGAGTTACTGTGAAAAGTATTTGAATGTACTTCTAACAGAGTAACAAAGGTTGAGAAAGTCCAGAGTCCTTGTCAGAACTAGAGACGTTAGGATGCAGCCTTGTCGCTCTGCGCTTGTATGCGTGAAGCATACTTTGGAGCTGGCACCAAACTCACCGTTTTAGGTAAGAAAATATACTACCAAATGTTACGTACTAGCATGGAGAAAACATGTACAATATTCTGCAATATAAAAACAGTTACGCTTTAAACTAAAAGGTTATTTTAATGTAACTGGATCACAGTAAAAACATCAGTTATCTTCCTCTAACATTTTACACAACAAGGTATCAGAACCAGTATTGAGGTATACAGTGGTCTGGTTCTATGTTAGACCCAGTCTACATCTCTCATGGTATTGAGAAGTGGTCTGGCTCTATGCCCAGACCCAGTCTACATCTCTCATGGTATTGAGAAGTGGTCTGGCTCTATGCCCAGACCCAGTCTACATCTCTCATGGTATTGAGAAGTGGTCTGGCTCTATGTCCAGACCCAGTCTACATCTCTCATGGTATTGAGAAGTGGTCTGGTTCTATGCCCAGACCCAGTCTACATCTCTCATGGTATTGAGAAGTGGTCTGGCTCTATGTCCAGACCCAGTCTACATCTCTCATGGTATTGAGAAGTGGTCTGGCTCTATGCCCAGACCCAGTCTACATCTCTCATGGTATTGAGAAGTGGTCTGGTTCTATGCCCAGACCCAGTCTACATCTCTCATGGTATTGAGAAGTGGTCTGGTTCTATGCCCAGACCCAGTCTACATCTCTCATGGTATTGAGAAGTGGTCTGGCTCTATGCCCAGACCCAGTCTACATCTCTCATGGTATTGAGAAGTGGTCTGGTTCTATGCCCAGACCCAGTCTACATCTCTCATGGTATTGAGAAGTGGTCTGGCTCTATGCCCAGACCCAGTCTACATCTCTCATGGTATTGAGAAGTGGTCTGGCTCTATGCCCAGACCCAGTCTACATCTCTCATGGTATTGAGAAGTGGTCTGGCTCTATGCCCAGACCCAGTCTACATCTCTCATGGTATTGAGAAGTGGTCTGGTTCTATGCCCAGACCCAGTCTACATCTCTCATGGTATTGAGAAGTGGTCTGGCTCTATGCCCAGATCCAGTCTACATCTCTCATGGTATTGAGAAGTGGTCTGGTTCTATGCCCAGACCCAGTCTACATCTCTCATGGTATTGAGAAGTGGTCTGGCTCTATGCCCAGACCCAGTCTACATCTCTCATGGTATTGAGAAGTGGTCTGGCTCTATGAGAAGCACATTAGGGTGCATATAACTAGACTCTGCCAGTGTTGAGAGAAGCACATTAGGGTGTATATAACTAGACTGCTAGAGTTGAGAGAAGCACATTAGGGTGTATATAACTAGACTCTGCTAGAGTTGTGAGGAGCACATTAGGGTGTATATAACTAGACTGCTAGAGTTGAGAGAAGCACATTAGGGTGTATATAACTAGACTCTGCTAGAGTTGTGAGGAGCACATTAGGGTGTATATAACTAGACTGCTAGTGTTGAGAGAAGCACATTAGGGTGTATATAACTAGACTGCTAGTGTTGAGAGAAGCACATTAGGGTGTATATAACTAGACTCTGCCAGTGTTGTGAGGAGCACATTAGGGTGTATATAACTAGACTCTGCTAGAGTTGAGAGAAGCACATTAGGGTGTATATAACTAGACTCTGCTAGTGTTGAGAGAAGCACATTAGGGTGTATATAACTAGACTCTGCTAGTGTTGAGAGAAGCACATTAGGGTGTATATAACTAGACTCTGCCAGTGTTGAGAGAAGCACATTAGGGTGTATATAACTAGACTGCTAGAGTCGTGAGGAGCACATTAGGGTGTATATAACTAGACTCTGCCAGTGTTGAGAGAAGCACATTAGGGTGTATATAACTAGACTCTGCCAGTGTTGAGAGAAGCACATTAGGGTGTATATAACTAGACAATGCTAGAGTTGAGAGGAGCACATTAGGGTGTATATAACTAGACTGCTAGAGTCGTGAGGAGCACATTAGGGTGTATATAACTAGACTCTGCCAGTGTTGAGAGAAGCACATTAGGGTGTATATAACTAGACTCTGCTAGTGTTGAGAGAAGCACATTAGGGTGTATATAACTAGACTCTGCCAGTGTTGAGAGAAGCACATTAGGGTGTATATAACTAGACTCTGCCAGTGTTGAGAGAAGCACATTAGGGTGTATATAACTAGACAATGCTAGAGTTGAGAGGAGCACATTAGGGTGTATATAACTAGACTGCTAGAGTCGTGAGGAGCACATTAGGGTGTATATAACTAGACTCTGCCAGTGTTGAGAGAAGCACATTAGGGTGTATATAACTAGACTCTGCTAGTGTTGAGAGAAGCACATTAGGGTGTATATAACTAGACTCTGCCAGTGTTGAGAGAAGCACATTAGGGTGTATATAACTAGACTCTGCCAGTGTTGAGAGAAGCACATTAGGGTGTATATAACTAGACTCTGCTAGAGTTGTGAGGAGCACATTAGGGTGTATATAACTAGACAATGCTAGAGTTGTGAGGAGCACATTAGGGTGTATATAACTAGACTCTGCTAGTGTTGAGAGAAGCACATTAGGGTGTATATAACTAGACTCTGCCAGTGTTGAGAGAAGCACATTAGGGTGTATATAATTAGACTCTGCTAGAGTCGTTAGGAGCACATTAGGGTGTATATAATTAGACTCTGCTAGAGTCGTGAGGAGCACATTAGGGTGTATATAACTAGACTCTGCTAGAGTTGAGAGAAGCACATTAGGGTGTATATAACTAGACTCTGCTAGTGTTGTGAGGAGCACATTAGGGTGTATATAACTAGACTCTGCTAGAGTCGTGAGGAGCACATTAGGGTGTATATAACTAGACTCTGCTAGTGTCGTGAGAAGCACATTAGGGTGTATATAACTAGACTCTGCTAGAGTCGTGAGGAGCACATTAGGGTGTATATAACTAGACTCTGCTAGAGTTGAGAGAAGCACATTAGGGTGTATATAACTAGACTCTGCTAGAGTTGTGAGGAGCACATTAAGGTGTATATAACTAGACTCTGCCAGTGTTGAGAGAAGCACATTAGGGTGTATATAACTAGACAATGCTAGAGTTGAGAGAAGCACATTAGGGTGTATATAACTAGACTCTGCCAGTGTTGAGAGAAGCACATTAGGGTGTATATAACTAGACAATGCTAGAGTTGAGAGAAGCACATTAGGGTGTATATAACTAGACTCTGCTAGAGTTGAGAGAAGCACATTAGGGTGTATATAACTAGACTCTGCTAGAGTTGTGAGGAGCACATTAGGGTGTATATAACTAGACTCTGCTAGAGTTGAGAGAAGCACATTAGGGTGTATATAACTAGACTCTGCTAGAGTTGTGAGGAGCACATTAAGGTGTATATAACTAGACTCTGCCAGTGTTGAGAGAAGCACATTAGGGTGTATATAACTAGACAATGCTAGAGTTGAGAGAAGCACATTAGGGTGTATATAACTAGACTCTGCTAGAGTTGAGAGAAGCACATTAGGGTGTATATAACTAGACTCTGCTAGAGTTGAGAGAAGCACATTAAGGTGTATATAACTAGACACTGCTAGAGTCGTGAGGAGCACATTAGGGTGTATATAACTAGACTCTGCTAGAGTCGTGAGAAGCACATTAGGGTGTATATAACTAGACTCTGCCAGTGTTGAGAGAAGCACATTAGGGTGTATATAACTAGACACTGCTAGAGTCGTGAGGAGCACATTAGGGTGTATATAACTAGACTCTGCTAGTGTCGTGAGAAGCACATTAGGGTGTATATAACTAGACTCTGCTAGAGTCGTGAGGAGCACATTAGGGTGTATATAACTAGACTCTGCTAGAGTTGAGAGAAGCACATTAGGGTGTATATAACTAGACTCTGCTAGAGTTGTGAGGAGCACATTAAGGTGTATATAACTAGACTCTGCCAGTGTTGAGAGAAGCACATTAGGGTGTATATAACTAGACAATGCTAGAGTTGAGAGAAGCACATTAGGGTGTATATAACTAGACTCTGCCAGTGTTGAGAGAAGCACATTAGGGTGTATATAACTAGACAATGCTAGAGTTGAGAGAAGCACATTAGGGTGTATATAACTAGACTCTACTAGAGTTGAGAGAAGCACATTAGGGTGTATATAACTAGACTCTGCTAGAGTTGTGAGGAGCACATTAAGGTGTATATAACTAGACTCTGCCAGTGTTGAGAGAAGCACATTAGGGTGTATATAACTAGACAATGCTAGAGTTGAGAGAAGCACATTAGGGTGTATATAACTAGACTCTGCTAGAGTTGAGAGAAGCACATTAGGGTGTATATAACTAGACTCTGCTAGAGTTGAGAGAAGCACATTAAGGTGTATATAACTAGACACTGCTAGAGTCGTGAGGAGCACATTAGGGTGTATATAACTAGACTCTGCTAGAGTCGTGAGAAGCACATTAGGGTGTATATAACTAGACTCTGCCAGTGTTGAGAGAAGCACATTAGGGTGTATATAACTAGACACTGCTAGAGTCGTGAGGAGCACATTAGGGTGTATATAACTAGACTGCTAGAGTTGTGAGGAGCACATTAGGGTGCATATAACTAGACTGCTAGAGTTGTGAGGAGCACATTAGGGTGTATATAACTAGACTCTGCTAGTGTCGTGAGAAGCACATTAGGGTGCATATAACTAGACTCTGCTAGAGTTGTGAGGAGCACATTAGGGTGCATATAACTAGACTCTGCCAGTGTCGTGAGAAGCACATTAAGGTGCATATAACTAGACTCTGCTAGTGTCGTGAGAAGCACATTAGGGTGTATATCACTAGACTCTGCTAGAGTTGTGAGTAGCACATTAAGGTGTATATAACTAGACTCTGCTAGAGTCGTGAGGAGCACATTAGGGTGCATATAACTAGACTCTGCTAGAGTCGTGAGGAGCACATTAGGGTGCATATAACTAGACACTGCTAGAGTCGTGAGGAGCACATTAGGGTGTATATAACTAGACTGCTAGAGTCATGAGGAGCACATTAGGGTGTATATAACTAGACTCTGCTAGAGTCGTGAGGAGCACATTAGGGTGTATATAACTAGACACTGCTAGAGTCATGAGAAGCACATTAGGGTGTATATAACTAGACTCTGCTAGAGTCGTGAGGAGCACATTAGGGTGCATATAACTAGACACTGCTAGAGTCGTGAGGAGCACATTAGGGTGTATATAACTAGACTCTGCTAGAGTCGTGAGGAGCACATTAGGGTGCATATAACTAGACACTGCTAGAGTCGTGAGGAGCACATTAGGGTGTATATAACTAGACACTGCTAGAGTCGTGAGGAGCACATTAGGGTGTATATAACTAGACTCTGCTAGAGTCGTGAGGAGCACATTAGGGTGCATATAACTAGACACTGCTAGAGTCGTGAGGAGCACATTAGGGTGCATATAACTAGACTCTGCCAGTGTTGAGAGAAGAGGGCTCTTTCTGTAACCTCGTATCAGTGTGAACCTCAACCATCCGTACTTCAGAAGGAGAAAGACAGGACGGGTTTATAGAAGGAGGAAGACAGGACCGGTTTATAGAAGGAGAAAGACAGGACGGGTTTATAGAAGGAGATAGACAGGACCGGTTTATAGAAGGAGAAAGACAGGACCGGTTTATAGAAGGAGATAGACAGGACCAGTTTATAGAAGGAGAAAGACAGGACCGGTTTATAGAAGGAGAAAGACAGGACCGGTTTATAGAAGGAGATAGACAGGACCGGTTTATAGAAGGAGAAAGACATGACGGGTTTATAGAAGGAGATAGACAGGACCGGTTTATAGAAGGAGAAAGACATGACGGGTTTATAGAAGGAGATAGACAGGACCGGTTTATAGAAGGAGATAGACAGGACCGGTTTATAGAAGGAGATAGACAGGACCGGTTTATAGAAGGAGATAGACAGGACCAGTTTATAGAAGGAGAAAGACATGACGGGTTTATAGAAGGAGATAGACAGGACCAGTTTACATTTACATTTACATTTACATTTAAGTCATTTAGCAGACGCTCTTATCCAGAGCGACTTACAAATTGGTGAATTCACCTTCTGACATCAGTGGAACAGCCACTTTACAATAGTGCATCTAAATCATTTAAGGGGGGGGTGAGAAGGATTGCTTTATCCTATCCTAGGTATTCCTTGAAGAGGTGGGGTTTCAGGTGTCTCCGGAAGGTGGTGATTGACTCCGCTGTCCTGGCGTCGTGAGGGAGTTTGTTCCACCATTGGGGGGCCAGAGCAGCGAACAGTTTTGACTGGGCTGAGCGGGAACTGTACTTCCTCAGTGGTAGGGAGGCGAGCAGGCCAGAGGTGGATGAACGCAGTGCCCTTGTTTGGGTGTAGGGCCTGATCAGAGCCTGGAGGTACTGCGGTGCCGTTCCTCACAGCTCCGTAGGCAAGCACCATGGTCTTGTAGCGGATGCGAGCTTCAACTGGAAGCCAGTGGAGAGAGCGGAGGAGCGGGGTGACGTGAGAGAACTTGGGAAGGTTGAACACCAGACGGGCTGCAGCGTTCTGGATGAGTTGTAGGGGTTTAATGGCACAGGCAGGGAGCCCAGCCAACAGCGAGTTGCAGTAATCCAGACGGGAGATGACAAGTGCCTGGATTAGGACCTGCGCCGCTTCCTGTGTGAGGCAGGGGCGTACTCTGCGGATGTTGTAGAGCATGAACCTACAGGAACGGGCCACCGCCTTGATGTTAGTTGAGAACGACAGGGTGTTGTCCAGGATCACGCCAAGGTTCTTAGCGCTCTGGGAGGAGGAAACAATGGAGTTGTCAACCGTGATGGCGAGATCATGGAAGGGGCAGTCCTTCCCCGGGAGGAAGAGCAGCTCCGTCTTGCCGAGGTTCAGCTTGAGGTGGTGATCCGTCATCCACACTGATATGTCTGCCAGACATGCAGAGATGCGATTCGCCACCTGGTCATCAGAAGGGGGAAAGGAGAAGATTAATTGTGTGTCGTCTGCATAGCAATGATAGGAGAGACCATGTGAGGTTATGACAGAGCCAAGTGACTTGGTGTATAGCAAGAATAGGAGAGGGCCTAGAACAGAGCCCTGGGGGACACCAGTGGTGAGAGCGCGTGGCGAGGAGACAGATTCTCGCCACTCCACCTGGTAGGAGCAACCTGTCAGGTAGGACGCAATCCAAGCGTGGGCCGCACCGGAGATGCCCAACTCGGAGAGGGTGGAGAGGAGGATCTGATGGTTCACAGTGTCGAAGGCAGCCGATAGGTCTAGAAGGATGAGAGCAGAGGAGAGAGAGTTAGCATTAGCAGTGCGGAGCGCCTCCGTGATACAGAGAAGAGCAGTCTCAGTTGAATGACTAGTCTTGAAACCTGACTGATTTGGATCAAGAAGGTCATTCTGAGAGAGATAGCGGGAGAGCTGGCCAAGGACGGCACGTTCAAGAGTTTTGGAGAGAAAAGAAAGAAGGGATACTGGTCTGTAGTTGTTGACATCGGAGGGATCGAGTGTAGGTTTTTTCAGAAGGGGTGCAACTCTCGCTCTTTGAAGACGGAAGGGACGTAGCCAGCGGTCAGGGATGAGTTGATGAGCGAGGTGAGGTAAGGGAGAAGGTCTCCGGAAATGGTATGGAGAAGAGAGGAGGGGATAGGGTCAAGCGGGCAGGTTGTTGGGCGGCCGGCCGTCACAAGAAGCGAGATTTCATCTGGAGAGAGAGGGGAGAAAGAGGTCAGAGCACAGGGTAGGGCAGTGTGAGCAGAACCAGCGGTGTCGTTTGACTTAGCAACGAGGATCGGATGTCGTCGACCTTCTTTTCAAAATGGTTGACGAAGTCATCTGCAGAGAGGGAGGAGGGGGGAGGGGGAGGAGGATTCAGGTGGGAGGAGAAGGTGGCAAAGAGCTTCCTAGGGTTAGAGGCAGATGCTTGGAATTTAGAGTGGAAGAAAGTGGCTTTAGCAGCAGAGACAGAGGAGGAAAAATGTAGAGAGGGAGGGAGTGAAAGGATGCCAGGTCCGCAGGAGGCGAGTTTTCCTCCATTTCCGCTCGGCTGCCCGGAGCACTGTTCTGTGAGCTCGCAATGAGTCGTCGAGCCACGGAGCGGGAGGGGAGGACCGAGCCGGCCTGGAGGATAGGGGACATAGAGAGTCAAAGGATGCAGAAAGGGAAGAGAGGAGGGTTGAGGAGGCAGAATCAGGAGATAGGTTGGTGAAGGTATGAGCAGAGGGAAGAGATGATAGGATGGAAGAGGAGAGAGTAGCGGGGGAGAGAGAGCGAAGGTTGGGATTGCGCGATACCATCCGAGTAGGGGCAGTGTGGGAAGTGTTGGATGAGAGCGAGAGGGAAAAGGATACAAGGTAGTGGTCGGAGACTTGGAGGGGAGTTGCAATGAGGTTAGTGGAAGAACAGCATCTAGTAAAGATGAGGTCGAGCGTATTGCCTGCCTTGTGAGTAGGGGGGGAAGGTGAGAGGGTGAGGTCAAAAGAGGAGAGGAGTGGAAAGAAGGAGGCAGAGAGGAATGAGTCAAAGGTAGACATGGGGAGGTTAAAGTCGCCCAGGACTGTGAGAGGTGAGCCGTCCTCAGGAAAGGAGCTTATCAAGGCATCAAGCTCATTGATGAACTCTCCGAGGGAACCTGGAGGGCGATAAATGATAAGGATGTTAAGCTTGAAAGGGCTGGTAACTGTGACAGCATGGAATTCAAAGGAGGCGATAGACAGATGGGTAAGGGGAGAAAGAGAGAATGACCACTTGGGAGAGATGAGGATCCCGGTGCCACCACCCCGCTGACCAGAAGCTCTCGGGGTGTGCGAGAACACGTGGGCGGACGAAGAGAGAGCAGTAGGAGTAGCAGTGTTGTCTGTGGTGAAGGAGTTTATAGAAGGAGATAGACAGGACCGGTTTATAGAAGGAGATAGACAGGACCGGTTTATAGAAGGAGAAAGACAGGACGGGTTTATAGAAGGAGAAAGACAGGACGGGTTTATAGAAGGAGAAAGACAGGACGGGTTTATAGAAGGAGAAAGACAGGACCGGTTTATAGAAGGAGGAAGACAGGACGGGTTTATAGAAGGAGAAAGACAGGACCGGTTTATAGAAGGAGATAGACAGGACCGGTTTATAGGTGTCATTTCTGTTTCGTCTCTTTTAACATTTACATTTACATTTAAGTCATTTAGCAGACGCTCTTATCCAGAGCGACTTAAAGCACTCAGGTTCAGGTCTTAGTCAACAACAAACAGAGCCATTGATTGATTGTTGAAGGTTAAAGCTTCTTCTATTTCCTCCCTGCAGAGCCAGACATCCCTGTCACTCCACCCAAAGTCAAAGTCCTTCCACCCTCCACTAAGGAGTGTGAAGATAGAAACAAGAAGAAGAAGACCTTGGTGTGTGTGGCCACCGACTTCTACCCCGACCACGTCACTGTGTTCTGGCAGTTAAATGGAGGCGCCAACATCACCGATGGAGTGGGGACCGACAACACTGCCTTGAGGGATGAAAACAGATGCTACAGTATCACCAGCAGACTGAGAGTCCCAGCCAAGACATGGAACACGGCCTCGAACAGATTCACCTGCACCGTCCGCTTCTTCAATGGGACCCATGACATATATGTTGCAGATCACATTGACGGAGAAGAAGGTATGGTCAAATTATGAACTAAAACACTGTCCTTGTTTATGAGAAGAAACAGGTTTTATTGAACGACAATAGTATGCTTCTCTTTGTTTGTCATTCTCTAGTAAAACCGTAAGTCAACTAGTGAGCTTCTCTACATCGTTATGTAGAACTAGGATGTACATTCGCCTGTCATGGGAAACACCGCTTTTGTTTCTTCTATGTCAAGGTGGTGATGGAGGGATGACGACAGGTAAATGTGCCCATTCTATACTGAACTACTTATTGTTCATGCCAAATACATGGAATACATATAACCTATACTTTACATAATACTGTTTACAATACTGTCATATTTAGTCATGCCTAATCTCATGGAACAATATTAACCTGACACCATCTTAGTCAAGGTCATTTCAATGTCTTATTGTCCTTGTAGAGTACTACGTGAAGAGCACCCAGACTGCCAAGCTGGCCTACAGCATCTTCATCGCTAAGAGTACCTTCTACGGCCTGGTCGTCATGGCTCTGATTTGGAAGTTTCAGGTGAGTTCACTGCTACTATGATGATGGACATCACACAACCTTCTCTCTTCTTCAATCTATGTCTTGTGCCAGCTAGCCTGGTTCCAGATCTGTTTGTGCTGTCTTGCCAACTCTTATGGTCGGCATGACAACGACATACTGTAGGAGTTGGCAGGAAAGCATGAACAGATCTGGGACCAGGCTAGCGCTGTGCTAATAAAGGATCTAAGAGGGCACCATACTGTCTTTATCCTGTATCTCTGTGTTTCCATACAGACACCATACTGTCTTTATTCTGTATCTCTGTGTTTCCATACAGACACCATACTGTCTTTATCCTGTATCTCTGTGTTTCCATACAGACACAATACAGACACCATACTGTCTTTATCCTGTATCTCTGTGTCCCCATACAGACACCATACTGTCTTTATCCTGTATCTCTGTGTTTCCCATACAGACACCATACTGTCTTTATCCTGTATCTCTGTGTTTCCATACAGACACCATACTGTCTTTATCCTGTATCTCTGTGTTTCCATACAGACACCATACAGACACCATTCTTTATTCTGTATCTCTGTGTTTCCCATACAGACACCATACTGTCTTTATCCTGAGCTCTGTGTTTCCATACAGACACCATACTGTCTTTATCCTGTATCTCTGTGTTCCCCATACAGACACCATACTGTCTTTATCCTGTATCTCTGTGTTTCCATACAGACACCATACAGACATCATACTGTCTTTATCCTGTATCTCTGTGTTTCCAGACACCACACTGTCTTTATCCTGTATCTCTGTGTTTCCATACAGACCCATACTGTCTTTATCCTGTATCTCTGTGTTTCCCATACAGACACCATACAGACATCATACTGTCTTTATCCTGTATCTCTGTGTTTCAGACACCATACAGTATCACCATACAGACACCATACTGTCTTTATCCTGTATCTCTGTGTTTCCATACAGACACCATACTGTCTTTATCCTGTATCTCTGTGTTTCCCATACAGACACCACCATACTGTCTTTTATCCTGTATCTCTGTGTTCCCACAGACACCATACTGTCTTTATCCTGTATCTCTGTGTTTCCATACAGACACCATACAGACACTATACTGTCTTTATCCTGTATCTCTGTGTTTACAGACACCATATCTTTATCCTGTATCTCTGTGTTTCCGCTCCTCAGACAAACAGATGTAGTTGATCCCTGACCGAGACCCGGCCACCCGTGGAAGCTGAGCTCGGTGGACTGGAGGGCGTCATGTGTGGCATAAGGCTCTGGTGAAAAGTAGTGCACTAAATAGTAGTGCTCTATAAAGTAGTGCACTAAATAGTAGTGCTCTATAAAGTAGTGCTCTATAAAGTAGTGCACTATAATGTAGTGCACTATAAAGGGAAAAGGATTCCATTTGGGACGAAGGACAAACCCATTTCTATCATGTGATTACAATGTAGTGTGCTGTCTATTATCTGTCACTTCCTATACAATGTGAGGATGTATTTTATCATCCCCAATAAACAGTATCTTTCTTCATGTATTCACTGAGTGTACAAAACATTAAGAACACCTTCCTCATCCTCCCCTCGGGGTCATGGACTCTACAAGGTGTTGAAAGCGTTCCACAGGGATGCTGGTCCATGGACTCTACAAGGTGTTGAAAGTTCCACAGGGATGCTGGCCCATGTTGACTCTACAAGGTGTTGAGCGTTCACAGGATCCATGTTGACTCTACAAGGTGTTGAAAGTGTTCCACAGGGATGCTGGCCCATGTTGACTCTACAAGGTGTTGAAAGCGTTCCACAGGGATGCTGGCCCATGTTGACTCTACAAGGTGTTGAAAGCGTTCCACAGGGATGCTGGACCATGTTGACTCTACAAGGTGTTGAAAGCGTTCCACAGGGATGCTGGTCCATGTTGACTCCAATACATCCCACAGTTGTGTCATTCTTGATACACACGGGAAACTGTTGAGTGTGAAAACCCCAGCAGCGTTGCAGTTCTTGACACAACCAGTGTGCCTGGCACCTACTACCATACCCCGTTCAAAGACACTTAAATATTTTGTCTTACCCATTCACCCTCTGAATGACACACATACACAATCCATGTCTCTATTGTCTCAAGGCTTAAACATCCTTCTTTAACCCGTCTCCTCCCCTTCATCTACACTGACTGGATTTAACAATCATAGCTTTCACCTGGATTCACCTGGCCAATTTATGTCATGGAAAGAGCAGGTGTTCATAATGTTTTGTTCACTCAGTGTATATGAGTTCATTCATGAAGTGTGTCAAAAAACATTTACATTTTCCATTAACTTACAAAACCTCCATTTATGTTCATTTTTGTATGATTTTTGCTGCAGGAATTATGTCATAGTGTGTACAATATAAATATATGTTGCTTTCCAATTTCAATGTTTTCCTGATGAACAAAACATTCAGTAATGTGCAAATACAGGCGTCCGGGTTTGGCCCCGGTAGGACGACATTATAAATAAGAATTTGTTTTTTTAACTGACTTGCCGAATTAAATAAAGGTTAAATAAAATATATATATAATTAGTCTGTTCAAGTGTCATTTTATCAGTCTGAGTTGTCAGATAACGTTGTCTTTAACACGTTGTGACATCTGCTATAGTAGAGAAGGGCTTCCTAAAATACATTTGGTTGATTTTCATCATCACTTGTTACTATATACTCACTTGTTACTATATACTCACTTGTTACTATATACTCACTTGTTACTATATTACTCACTTGTTACTATATACTCATTTGTCACTATATACTCACTTGTTACTATATACTCACTTGTTACTATATTACTCACTTGTTACTATATACTCACTTGTTACTATATACTCACTTGTCACTATATACTCACTTGTTACCATATTACTCACTTGTTACTATATACTCACTTGTTACTATATACTTACTTGTTACTATACCCTCACTTGTTACTATATACTTACTTGTTACTATATTACTCACTTGTTACTATATTACTCAATTGTTACTATATTACTTACTTGTTACTATATTACTCACTTGTTACTGTTTTACTCACGTGTTACTATATACTCACTTGTTACTATATTACTCACTTGTTACTATATACTCACTTGTTACTATATACTCACTTGTTACTATATTACTCACTTGTTACAATATTACTCACTTGTTACTATATACTCATTTGTCACTATATACTCACTTGTTACTATATACTCACTTGTTACTATATTACTCACTTGTTACTATATACTCACTTGTTACTATATACTCACTTGTCACTATATACTCACTTGTTACCATATTACTCACTTGTTACCATATTACTCACTTGTTACTATATTACTCACTTGTTACTATATTACTCACTTGTTACTATATTACTCACTTGTTACTATATACTCACTTGTTACTATATTACTTACTTGTTACTATATACTTACTTGTTACTATACCCTCACTTGTTACTATATTACTCACTTGTTACTATATACTTACTTGTTACTATATTACTCACTTGTTACTATATTACTCACTTGTTACTATATACTCACTTCTTACTATATTACTCACTTGTTACTGTTTTACTCACTTGTTACTATATACTCACTTGTTACTATATACTCACTTGTTACTATATTACTCTCTTGTTACTATATACTCACTTGTTACTATATTACTCACTTGTTACTATATTATTCACTTGTTACTACATACTCACTTGTTACTATATACTCACTTGTTACTATATACTCACTTGTTACTATATTACTCTCTTGTTACTATATTACTCTCTTGTTACCATATACTCACTTGTTACTATATACTGACTTGTTACTATATTACTCACTTGTTGATATATATACTCACTTGTTACTATATACTCACTTGTTACTATATACTCACTTGTTACTATATACTCACTTGTTACTATATACTCACTTGTTACTATATTACTCTCTTGTTACTATATACTCACTTGTTACTATATTACTCACTTGTTACTATATTACTCACTTGTTACTACATACCCACTTGTTACTATATACTCACTTGTTACTATATACTCACTTGTTACTATATTACTCACTTGTTACTATATTACTCACTTGTTACTATATACTCACTTGTTACTATATACTCACTTGTTACTATATACTCACTTGTTACTATATTACTCACTTGTTACTATATTACTCACTTGTTACTATATACTCACTTGTTACTATATACTCACTTGTTACTATATACTCACTTGTTACTATATACTCACTTGTTACTATATTACTCACTTGTTACTATATACTCACTTGTTACTATATTACTCACTTGTTACTATATACTCACTTGTTACTATATTACTCACTTGTTACTATATACTCACTTGTTACTATATACTCACTTGTTACTATATACTCACTTGTTACTATATTACTCACTTGTTACTATATTACTCACTTTTTACTATATACTCACTTGTTACTATATTACTCACGTGTTACTATATACTCACTTTTTACTATATTACTCACTTGTTACTATATACTCACTTTTTACTATATACTCACTTGTTACTATATTACTCACTTGTTACTATATTACTCACTTGTTACTATATTACTCACTTGTTACTATATTACTCACTTGTTACTATATACTCACTTGTTACTATATACTCACTTGTTACTATATACTCACTTGTTACTATATTACTCACTTGTTGCTCAATAATAAATTTGGAAATGTGACTATTTGACTGACACTTTTTTCCACCTGAGAGAAGTTGGTAATGTTGAAACCTTTGAATGATTCATTACGACTGACTTCCCTCAAAGAGCTCATTTCATGACTCAATACCCAGTCATTATCAGGCTCTTTAAAACACATACTGGCAAGTAGTCCTGTTTACAGTCCCTCCCAGCATGTGGGTGTTGACTGAACATGATACACTGTTTGTGACATTACCCAGATACAGGACATGACACCTGAAATAAGGTCAAGACATGGTAAATATATAACTTCACCTGATGTAACGGTTCTCTTCCTCTTCTGATGAGGAATAGGAAGGATCGGACCAATGAGCAGCGTGGTAAATGTTCATATTATATTCATTGGAACAGAAACACTAAACAAAATAACAAAGAGAGTGAAACGAAAACAAAACAGTTCTGTATGGTGAAACACAGACAAGAAAACAACTACCCACAACCCATAGCGGGAAAACAGGCTGCCTAAGTATGGTTCTCAATCAGAGACAACGATCGACAGCTGCCTCTGATTGGGAACTATACCAGGCCAAACACAGAAATACAAAACCTAGAACACACAACATAGAATGCCCACCCCAACTCACTGACCAAACTAAAACAGAGACATAAAAAGGAACTAAGGTCAAGACGTGACACCTGAAATGAGACAGACTCTTTCTACCATGTCTTGGCCTTTTTGGAGCAGAAACTCTCTACAATTTTGATTTCAACTGTTTCTTTCCATCGAGGGAGTATATTGTGATGTTTATGTCTGTATCACGCCCGATTTCTGAGAAACACACCGCTTCCTGCTTTCCTGCCCACACAGAGAGGAAGTTTCCGTGACACTCTGCAGCGCTGCAGTGCATCATGGTCTCAGACCTACCGACGCTCAGGTGGAACAGATATACATCGCCTTCAGAAAGTATTCCGTGTTATTTTGTTGTTACAGCCTGGATTAAAAACATTTTTATTCAAAATGAAATAAAGAATTAATTTACATGAATAAACACATGTTATAATCCCATCTAAACCTGGATTGCACAATATTTACCCTTTATTATTTGTATAATTCTTCAAAGGTTGGTTGTGAAAACATTGTTTTTAAACACATTTTCTACACACAATGACCCCATAATGACAATCTGAGACATTTTTATAAATTCACAAATCTTATTTTTCCACAAATAAGGAGTTATGCCTTCACAACAGTTCAAAACTTTCAGTTGATGTCTAAAATCATGCAAGTTGAACACTGAGTGAAACATTAGGAACACTTGTTACAGTATTTACAGTACCAGTCAAAGGTTTGGACACTCATTCAAGGGTTTTTCTTTATTTTTACTATTTTCTACAATGTAGAATAATAGTGAAGACATCAAACCTATGAAATAACACATATGGATTCATGTAGTAACCAGAAAAGTGTTACACAAATCAAAATATATTTTAGATTTTACATTCTTCAAAGTAGCCACCCTTTGTCTTGATGACAGCTTTGGACACTCTCGGCATTCTCTCAACCAGCCTCATGAGGTAGTCACCTGGATTTTATTGAAATGAACAGGTCTGCCTTGTTAAAAGTTAATTTGTGGAATTTCAATATATAAAAAATAATCATTGTTTTTTTCCATTTTGTTAATGATTGCAGATTGATTGACTTGGTTTTTAGTTTGACGAAGACGGATGAGATGAGAATCGCCATTGGGGTGCATTCAGGGAAGTATTCAGATTCAATTTCTTGTTACTTTTCAGCCTTGTTCTAAAATCTAATCATAATACCCATAATGACAAATCAAAAACAGGTTTTTAGAAATGTTAGCAAATTTATAAAATATTAAAAAACAGAAATATCACATTTACATAAGTATTCAGGCCCTTTACTCAATACCTTGTTGAACCACGGCACCTTTGGCAGTGAGGCTACAAGCTTGGCACACCTGTATTTGGGGAGTTTCTCCCATTCTTCTCTGCAGATCCTCTCAAGCACTGTCAGTTTGGATGGGGAGCGTCGCTGCACAGCTATTTTCAGGTCTCTCCAGAGATGTTCGATCAGGTTCAAGTCCGGGTTCTGGCTGAGCCACTCAAATCAAATCAAATTTTATTTGTCACATACATATGGTTAGCAGATGTTAATGGTCACATAACATGGTTAGCAGATGTTATTGGTCACATACACATGGTTAGCAGATGTTATTGGTCACATGGTTAGCAGATGTTAATGCGAGGGTAGCAAAATGCTTGTGCTTCTAGTTCCGACAGTGCAGTAATATCTAACTAAGTAATCTAACAATTTCCCAACAACTACCTAATACACACAAATCTAAAGGGGTAAATGAGAATATGTACATATAAATATATGGATGATAAATGGACGAGCAGCATTAGGGAGGATGCAGTAGATGGTGTAGAATACAGTATGTACATGTGAGATGAGTAATGTAGGGTATGTAAACATTATTAAAGTGACATTGTTTAAAGTGACAAGTGATCCATTTATTAAAGTGGCCAGTGAGTGGGTCTCAATGTAGGCAGCAGCCTCTCTGAGTTAGTGGTGGCTGTTTAACAGTCTGATGGCCTTGAGATAGAAGGTGTTCTTCAGTCTCTCGGTCCCAGCTTTGATGCACCTGTACTGACCTCGCCTTCTGGATGATAGCGGGGTGAACAGGCAGTTCGGGTGGTTGTTGTCCTTGATGATCTTTTTGGCCTTCCTGTGACATCGGGTGGTGTAGGTGTCATGGAGGACAGGTAGTTTGCCCCGGTGATGCATTGTGCAGACCGAACCACCCTCTAGAGCGCCTTGCTCAAGGACATTCAGGGACTTGTCCCAAAGCCACTCCTGCGTTGTCTTGGCTGTGTGCTTGGGGGTTGTTGTCCTGTTAGAAGGTGAACCATTGCCCCAGTCTGAGGTCCTGAGCGCTTTTCATTAAGGATTTCTCTGTACTTTGCTCTGTTCATCTTCCCCTCAATCCTGGCTAATCTCCCAATCCCTGCCGCTGAAAAACCTCCCCACAGCATGATGCTGCCACCACCATGCTTCATCGTAGGGATGGTGCAAGGTTTCCTCCAGACGTGCCGCTTGGCATTCAGGCCAACGAGTTCAACCTCCCTGACCAAGGCCCTTCTCCCCCAAATGATCAGTTTGGCCGGGTGGCCAACTCTAGGAAGAGTCTTGGTGGTTCTAAACTTCTTCCATTTAAGAATGATGGAGGCCACTGTGTTCTTGGGGACCTTCAATGCTACATAAATGTTTTGGTACCCTTCCCAGATCTGTGCTACGACACAATCCTGTCTCGTAGAGCTACAGATAATTCCTTCAACCTCATGGCTTGGTTCTTGCTCTGACATGCACTGTGGGACCTTATATAGACAGGTGTGTGCCTTTCCAAATCATGTCCCATCAATATAATTTACCACAGGTGGACTCCAATCAAGTTGTAGAAACATCTCAAGAGGGGTGAGTGGAGGCCCCACGCAAACCTCAGAGAAGTGTCTGATAAACTCTCAGTCACCCCATCCCAGTCACCCCATCCCAGTCACCCCAGAGAAGTGTCTGATACCCTCCCAGTCACCCCATCCCAGTCACCCCAGTGAAGTGTCTGATACCCTCCCAGTCACCCCATCCCAGTCACCCCATCCCAGTCACCCCATCCCAGTCACCCCAGAGAAGTGTCTGATACCCTCCCAGTCACCCCATCCCAGTCACCCCATCCCAGTCACCCCATCCCAGTCACCTCAGAGAAGTGTCTGATACCCTCCCAGTCACCCCATCCCAGTCACCCCAGAGAAGTGTCTGATAAACTCTCAGTCACCCCATCCCAGTCACCCCATCCCAGTCACCCCAGAGAAGTGTCTGATACCCTCCCAGTCACCCCATCCCAGTCACCCCAGAGAAGTGTCTGATACCCTCCCAGTCACCCCATCCCAGTCACCCCAGAGAAGTGTCTGATACCCTCCCAGTCACCCCATCCCAGTCACCCCAGAGAAGTGTCTGATACCCTCCCAGTCACCCCATCCCAGTCACCCCATCCCAGTCACCTCAGAGAAGTGTCTGATACCCTCCCAGTCACCCCATCCCAGTCACCTCAGAGAAGTGTCTGTTACCCTCCCAGTCACCCCATCCCAGTCACCCCAGAGAAGTGTCTGATACCCTCCCAGTCACCCCATCCCAGTCACCCCAGAGAAGTGTCTGATACCCTCCCAGTCACCCCATCCCAGTCACCCCATCCCAGTCACCTCAGAGAAGTGTCTGATACCCTCCCAGTCACCCCATCCCAGTCACCCCATCCCAGTCACCTCAGAGAAGTGTCTGATACCCTCCCCAGTCACCCCATCCCAGTCACCTCAGAGAAGTGTCTGTTACCCTCCCAGTCACCCCATCCCAGTCACCTCAGAGAAGTGTCTGATACCCTCCCAGTCACCCCATCCCAGTCACCCCATCCCAGTCACCTCAGAGAAGTGTCTGATGCCCTCCCAGTCACCCCATCCCAGTCACCCCAGAGAAGTGTCTGATGCCCTCCCAGTCACCCCATCCCAGTCACCTCAGAGAAGTGTCTGATGCCCTCCCAGTCACCCCATCCCAGTCACCTCAGAGAAGTGTCTGATGCCCTCCCAGTCACCCCATCCCAGTCACCCCAGAGAAGTGTCTGATACCCTCCCAGTCACCCCATCCCAGTCACCCCAGAGAAGTGTCTGATACCCATCCCAGTCACCCCATCCCAGTCACCCCAGAGAAGTGTTTGATACCCTCCCAGTCACCCCATCCCAGTCACCCCAGAGAAGTGTCTGATACCCTCCCAGTCACCCCATCCCAGTCACCTCAGAGAAGTGTCTGATACCCTCCCAGTCACCCCATCCCAGTCACCTCAGAGAAGTGTCTGATACCCTCCCAGTCACCCCATCCCAGTCACCCCATCCCAGTCACCTCAGAGAAGTGTCTGATACCCCCATCCCAGTCACCCCATCCCAGTCACCCCATCCCAGTCACCTCAGAGAAGTGTCTGATACCCTCCCAGTCACCCCATCCCAGTCACCCCAGAGAAGTGTCTGATACCCTCCCAGTCACCACATCCCAGTCACCTCAGAGAAGTGTCTGATACCCCTCCCAGTCACCCCATCCCAGTCACCTCAGAGAAGTGTCTGATGCCCTCCCAGTCACCCCATCCCAGTCACCCCAGAGAAGTGTCTGATACCCTCCCAGTCACCCCATCCCAGTCACCCCAGAGAAGTGTCTGATATCCTCCCAGTCACCCCATCCCAGTCACCTCAGAGAAGTGTCTGATACCCTCCCAGTCACCCCATCCCAGTCACCCCATCCCAGTCACCTCAGAGAAGTGTCTGATACCCTCCCAGTCACCCCATCCCAGTCACCCCAGAGAAGTGTCTGATACCCTCCCAGTCACCCCATCCCAGTCACCTCAGAGAAGTGTCTGATACCCTCCCAGTCACCCCATCCCAGTCACCTCAGAGAAGTGTCTGATACCCTCCCAGTCACCCCATCCCAGTCACCCCATCCCAGTCACCTCAGAGAAGTGTCTGATACCCTCCCAGTCACCCCATCCCAGTCACCCCATCCCAGTCACCTCAGAGAAGTGTCTGATACCCTCCCAGTCACCCCATCCCAGTCACCCCATCCCAGTCACCCCAGAGAAGTGTCTGATACCCTCCCAGTCACCCCATCCCAGTCACCTCAGAGAAGTGTCTGATACCCTCCCAGTCACCCCATCCCAGTCACCCCAGAGAAGTGTCTGATACCCTCCCAGTCACCCCATCCCAGTCACCCCAGAGAAGTGTCTGATACCCTCCCAGTCACCCCATCCCAGTCACCCCAGAGAAGTGTCTGATACCCTCCCAGTCACCCCATCCCAGTCACCCCAGAGAAGTGTCTGATACCCTCCCAGTCACCCCATCCCAGTCACCCCAGAGAAGTGTCTGATACCCTCCCAGTCACCCCATCCCAGTCACCTCAGAGAAGTGTCTGATACCCTCCCAGTCACCCCATCCCAGTCACCCCATCCCAGTCACCTCAGAGAAGTGTCTGATACCCTCCCAGTCACCCCACCCCAGTCACCTCAGAGAAGTGTCTGATACCCTCCCAGTCACCCCATCCCAGTCACCCCATCCCAGTCACCCCATCCCAGACACCCCAGAGAAGTGTCTGATACCCTCCCAGTCACCCCATCCCAGTCACCCCACCCCAGTCACCCCATCCCAGACACCCCATCCCAGACACCCCAGAGAAGTGTCTGATACCCTCCCAGTCACCCCAGAGAAGTGTCTGATACCCTCCCAGTCACCCACCCCAGTCACCCCATCCCAGACACCCCATCCCAGACACCCCAGAGAAGTGTCTGATACCCTCCCAGTCACCCCATCCCAGTCACCCCAGAGAAGTGTCTGATACCCTCCCAGTCACCCCATCCCAGTCACCCCAGAGAAGTGTCTGATACCCTCCCAGTCACCCCATCCCAGTCACCTCAGAGAAGTGTCTGATGCCCTCCCAGTCACCCCATCCCAGTCACCTCAGAGAAGTGTCTGATACCCTCCCAGTCACCCCATCCCAGTCACCCCATTCCAGTCACCCCTGATACCCTCCCAGTCACCCCATCCCAGTCACCTCAGAGAAGTGTCTGATACCCTCCCAGTCACCCCATCCCAGTCACCCCATTCCAGTCACCCCATCCCAGTCACCCCATCCCAGACACCTCAGAGAAGTGTCTGATACCATCCCAGACACCCCATCCCAGTCACCCCATCAGAGAAGTCACTGATACCATCCCAGTCACCCCATCCCAGTCACCCCAGAGAAGTGTCTGATACCCTCCCAGTCACCCCATCCCAGTCACCCCAGAGAAGTGTCTGATACCCTCCCAGTCACCCCATCCCAGTCACCCCATCCCAGTCACCTCAGAGAGTTGTCTGATACCCTCCCAGTCACCCCATCCCAGTCACCCCAGAGAAGTGTCTGATACCCTCCCAGTCACCCCATCCCAGTCACCTCAGAAAAGTGTCTGACACCCTCCCAGTCACCCCATCCCAGTCACCCCATCCCAGACACCTCAGAGAAGTGTCTGATTCCCTCCCAGTCACCCCATCCCAGTCACCCCATCCCAGTCACCTCAGAGAAGTGTCTGATACCCTCCCAGTCACCCCATCCCAGTCACCCCATCCCAGTCACCCCATCCCAGTCACCCCATCCCAGTCACCTCAGAGAAGTGTCTGATACCCTCCCAGTCACCCCATCCCAGTCACCTCAGAGAAGTGTCTGATACCCTCCCAGTCACCCCATCCCAGTCACCCCAGAGAAGTGTCTGATACCCTCCCAGTCACCCCACCCCAGTCACCCCATCCCAGACACCCCATCCCAGACACCACAGAGAAGTGTCTGATACCCTCCCAGTCACCCCATCCCAGTCACCCCATCCCAGTCACCTCAGAGAAGTGTCTGATACCCTCCCAGTCACCCCATCCCAGTCACCCCAACCCAGTCACCTCAGAGAAGTGTTTGATACCCTCCCAGTCACCCCATCCCAGTCACCCCATTCCAGTCACCCCATCCCAGTCACCCCATCCCAGACACCTCAGAGAAGTGTCTGATACCCTCCCAGTCACCCCATCCCAGTCACCCCATTCCAGTCACCCCATCCCAGTCACCCCATCCCAGTCACCTTAGATAAGTGTCTGATACCCTCCCAGTCACCCCATCCCAGTCACCCCAGAGAAGTGTCTGATACCCTCCCAGTCACCCCATCCCAGTCACCCCAGAGAAGTGTCTGATACCCTCCCAGTCACCTCCCATCCCAGAAGTGTCTGATCACCCCATCCCAGTCACCCCATCCCAGTCACCTCAGAGAAGTGTCTGATACCCTCCCAGACACCCCATCCCAGTCACCCCATCCCAGACACCCCATCCCAGTCACCCCATCCCAGTCACCTCAGATAAGTGTCTGATACCCTCCCAGTCACCCCATCCCAGTCATCCCATCCCTCCCAGACACCCCATCCCAGTCACCTCAGATAAGTGTCTGTTACCCTCCCAGTCACCCCATCCCAGTCACCCCATCCCAGTCACCTCAGAGTAGTGTCTGATACTCTCCCAGTCACCCCATCCCAGTCACCTCCCAGACCTCAGATAGTGTCTGATACCCTCCCAGTCACCCCATCCCAGTCACCCCATCCCAGTCACCTCAGACCTCAGAAGTGTCTGACACCCTCCCAGTCACTCCATCCCAGTCACCCCATCCCAGTCACCCCATCCCAGTCACCCCATCCCAGTCACCTCAGAGAAGTGTCACCCCATCCCAGTCACCCCATCCCAGTCACCTCAGAGAAGTGTCTGATACCTCCCAGTCACCCCATCCCAGTCACCTCAGAGAAGTGTCTGATACCCTCCCCAGTCACCCCATCCCAGTCACCTCAGATAAGTGTCTGATACCCTCCCAGTCACCCCATCCCAGTCACCTCAGATAAGTGTCTGATACCCTCCCAGTCACCCCATCCCAGTCATCCCATCCCAGACACCCCATCCCAGTCACCTCAGAGAAGTGTCTGATACCCTCCCAGTCACCCCATCCCAGTCACCCCAGAGAAGTGTCTGATACCCTCCCAGTCACCCCATCCCAGTCACCTCAGAGAAGTGTCTGATTACCCTCCCAGTCACCCCATCCCAGTCACCCCAGAGAAGTGTCTGATACCCTCCCAGTCACCCCATCCCAGTCACCCCATCCCAGTCACCCCATCCCAGAGAAAGTGTCTGATACCCTCCCAGTCACCCCATCCCAGTCACCCAGATAAGTGTCTGATACCCTCCCAGACACCCCATCCCAGTCACCCCATCCCAGACACCTCAGATAAGTGTCTGATACCCTCCCAGTCCATCCCCACCCCATCCCAGTCACCTCAGAGAAGTGTCTGATACCCTCCCAGTCACCCCATCCCAGTCATCCCATCCCAGTCACCCCATCCCAGTCACCCCATCCCAGTCACCTCAGAGAAGTGTCTGATACCCTCCCAGTCACCCCATCCCAGTCACCCCATCCCAGTCACCTCAGATAAGTGTCTGATACCCTCCCAGTCACCCCATCCCAGTCATCCCATCCCAGTCACCCATCCCAGTCACCTCAGATAAGTGTCTGATACCCTCCCAGTCACCCCATCCCAGTCACCCCATCCCAGTCACCCCATCCCAGAGAAGTGTCTGACACCCTCCCAGTCACCCCATCCCAGTCACCCCATCCCAGTCACCCCATCCCAGCCCATCCCAGTCACCTCAGAGAAGTGTCTGATACCCTCCCAGTCACCCCATCCCAGTCACCCCATCCCTCCCAGTCACCCCATCCCAGTCACCTCAGAGAAGTGTCTGATCCCAGTCACCCCATCCCAGTCACCCCAGAGAAGTCCCCTCCCAGACACCCCATCCCAGTCACCTCAGAGAAGTGTCTGATACCCTCCCAGTCACCCCATCCCAGTCACCCCATCCCAGTCACCCCAGCCCAGTCACCTCAGAGAAGTGTCTGATACCCTCCCAGTCACCCCATCCCAGTCACCCCATCCCAGTCACCCCAGATAAGTGTCACCCCATCCCAGTCACCCCATCCCAGACACCCCATCCCAGTCACCTCAGATAAGTGTCTGATACCCTCCCAGTCACCCCATCCCAGTCACCCCATCCAGAGAAGATGTCTGATACCCTCCCAGTCACCCCATCCCAATCACCCCATCCCAGACACCTCAGATAAGTGTCTGATACCCTCCCAGTCACCCCATCCCAATCACCCCATCCCAGTCACCCCATCCCAGTCACCCCAGATAAGTCACCCTCCCAGTCACTCCATCCCAGTCACCCCATCCCAGTCACCCCATCCCAGTCACCTCAGAGAAGTGTCTGATACCCTCCCAGTCACCCCATCCCAGTCACCTCAGAGAAGTGTCTGATACCCTCCCAGTCACCCCATCCCAGTCACCTCAGAGAAGTGTCTGATACCCTCCCAGTCACCCCATCCCAGTCACCCCAGAGAAGTGTCTGATACCAGTCACCCCATCCCAGTCACCCCATCCCAGTCACCCCATCCCAGTCACCCCATCCCAGTCACCTCAGAGAAGTGTTTGATACCCTCCCAGTCACCCCACCCCATCCCCAGATAAAGCCCCTCTCTTTTCTCACCAATAACCACCATTAAATCTTAGTTACTATGAGGAACAATACAGATTCCTAATCTGTCAAGAACTCTTATTCATTTTACAAACTGGATTTGCAAATTCACACAAATATTGAATACATTTACATTGTAGAATAATGAAGTCCTTCATTTTACTCCCCCAAGCTCCCAAACTAAATCCATCCCTCTCCACCAGCCCCTCCCAGTTCTCCCCTTTACCTCTACCAAGCCAAGCTTATCCCAACCTCACATCTTTACACACCCTTGCCCCCCCCATGCTAATCTTATCACCACCTTCCAGCCCTATTTTAAGGAACACCTTATCACCCCCCTCTGCCCTCTGGACAGCCTCATTTCGTTGGGACATGGACTCTCCAAGGTGTCAAAAGCGTTGGGTGGTGGACCGTTCTCGATACACACGGAAAACCCAGCAGTGTTGCAGTTCTTGACACAACCAGTGTGATCTTAAGAATAACTTAATAATTATTAAATTTGACTGATGCTTGCTGCCAAAAGGCATATAATATGATAAGTGGTTGAGCAACGAAACAACGGCAAGGTGACAGGAAGTTTGATGCTCTCTCCATCACATAGAGGAGTGGGGGGGGTGTGGGGGGTGTTAGCAGTTAAGGTGAAACTGAGCCCTAGAGGCCTGCAGCTTTGTGGAGGTGGGGGTGGAGGAGAGAGAGAGAGAGAGAGAGAGAGAGAGAGAGATGAGAGAGAAACAGCCAATGAGAGGATGTGGTGAGAGAGAGAGAGAGAGAGAGAGAGTGAGAGAGAGAGAGAGAGAGAGAGAGAGAGAGAGAGAGAAACAGCCGATGAGAGGATGTGGTGAGAGAGAGAGAGAGAGAGAGAGAGAGAGAGAGAGAGAGAGAGAGAGAGCCAATGAGAGGATGTGGTGAGAGACACAGCACCCTGAGAGCTGAAACACAGGCGGTATGATGAGAAACAACGAACGTGTACCCTTCCATCTCACCACAACCCAAACCACCCCTCTGCTCTGCTCAGGTTTCTGCAAACACAACCGTTTGTCACAGGGGTGTTTGACGCGGGAGAATGTTCCATTTCTATCTGTGTCACACATGTTGTCACAGTCACATACACAGCTGTTTCTGTTGAATCTGGTGCAAAGAAATGACAAGTAGTGTAGCCTATCTAGTTTAGTATAGTGCCCAATGCACATACTGTGTAGTATCTCTCCTGGGTCATGTCTCTATGTTCTATGAATGTAGTTGTACATTATATACAGCTCCCTATACTGTTCTGAAATCAAGGAGATTCTGAGACTCACGTCTCCACTAATGTTACTGTGAGTCCCTGGGAATATAGTGTTCCAGCTTCAGCAACGCTCATGATGCCATCTGTTGATTTGGAAAGTGGAGAAGATAATGATTCCTGTAACAACTCACTGTAAATAGCAGCACCGCATTTAAACACGTGCTGAAACATGTTGTCCCTGTGAGAGTTAATGACTCTTAATGATAGTTTGTGTTTGTGATGGTTGGTTTTCGTACAGCGCCCCTTTGCTGATCTGTCATAGAGTGGGCGCTGGCAGCACAGTACCAGACAGACCAGACAGTACTATACAGACCAGACAGACCAGACAGTACTAGACAGACTAGACAGACCAGACAGACCAGACAGTACTAGACAGACCAGACAGACCAGACAGACCAGACAATACTAGACAGACCAGACAGTACAGACCAGACAGTACCAGACAGGCAGACCAGACAGACCAGACAGACCAGACAGTACTAGACAGACCAGACAGTACCAGACAGTACGACAGACCAGACAGACCAGACAGACCAGACAGTAGACAGACCAGACAGACCAGACAGTACCAGACAGTACTATAGACAGACCAGACAGACCAGACAGTACCAGACAGACCAGACAGACCAGACAGTACCAGACAGACCAGACAGTACTAGACAGACCAACAGACAGACAGACCAGACAGACCAGACAGTACTAGACAGACCAGACAGACAGACCAGACAGTACCAGACAGACCAGACAGTACCAGACAGACCAGACAGACCAGACAGTACCAGACAGACCAGACAGTACCAGACAGACCAGACAGTACCAGACAGACCAGACAGACCAGACAGACCAGACAGTACCAGACAGAGACAGACCAGACAGTACCAGACCAGACCCAGACAGTACCAGACAGACCAGACAGACCAGACAGTACCAGACAGACCAGACAGTACCAGACCAGACAGACCAGACAGACCAGACAGACCAGACAGTACCAGACAGACCAGACAGACAAGACAGACCAGACAGTACCAGACAGTACCAGACCAGACAGACCAGACAGACCAGACAGACCAGACAGTACAGACAGACCAGACAGTACCAGACAGACCAGACAGACCAGACAGTACCAGACAGTACCAGACAGACCAGACAGACCAGACAGACCAGACAGTACCAGACAGACCAGACAGACCAGACAGTACCAGACAGACCAGACAGTACCAGACAGACCAGACAGTACCAGACAGTACCAGACAGACCAGACAGTACCAGACAGTACCAGACAGACCAGACAGACCAGACAGACCAGACAGACCAGACAGACCAGACAGTACCAGACAGACCAGACAGTACCAGACAGACCAGACAGACCAGACAGTACCAGACAGTACCTGACAGACCAGACAGGACCAGACAGACCAGACAGTACCTGACAGACCAGACAGACCAGACAGTACCAGACAGACCAGACAGACTAGACAGACTAGACAGACCAGACAGACCAGACAGACCAGACAGTACCAGACAGACCAGACAGTACTACAGACCAGACAGACCAGACAGTACCAGACAGACCAGACAGTACCAGACCAGACAGACCAGACAGACCAGACAGTACCAGACAGACCAGACAGTACCAGACAGACCAGAGGGTACTAGACAGACCAGACAGTAGACCCAGACAGACCAGACAGTACCAGACAGACCAGACAGACCAGACAGTACCAGACAGACCAGACAGACCAGACAGTACCAGACAGTACCACAGACCAGACAGACCAGACAGACCAGACAGACCAGACAGTACCAGACAGACCAGACAGTACAGACAGACAGACCAGACAGTACCAGACAGACCAGACAGTACCAGACAGACCAGAGGTACCAGACAGACCAGACAGTACCAGACAGACCAGACAGTACCAGACAGACCAGACAGACTAAACAGAACTAGACAGACCAGACAGACCTCAGACAGACCAGACAGACCAGACAGTACCAGACAGAGAGTACAGACCAGACAGACCAGACAGACCAGACAGACAGACCAGACAGTACCAGACAGTACCAGACAGACCAGACAGTACTAGACAGACAGACCAGACAGACCAGACAGACCAGACCAGACAGTACCAGACAGACCAGACAGTACCAGACAGACCAGACAGTACCAGACAGACCAGACAGACCAGACAGACCAGACAGTACCAGAGAGACAGACCAGACAGACCAGACAGACCAGACAGCACCAGACAGACCAGACAGACCACAGTACTAGACAGACAGTACCAGACAGACCAGACAGACCAGACAGACCAGACAGTACCACAAGACAGACAGACAGACCAGACAGACCAGACAGACCAGGCAGTACTAGACAGACAGACAGTACCAGACAGACCAGACAGACCAGACAGACCAGACAGTACCAAGACAGACAGACCAACAGTACCAGACAGACCAGACAGTACCTGACAGACCAGACAGACCAGACAGTACCAGACAGACAGACAGACCAGACAGTACCAGACAGACCAGACAGACCAGACAGACCAGACAGACCAGACAGACCAGACCCAGACAGACCAGACAGTACCAGACAGTACCAGACAGTACCAGACAGACCAGACAGATCAGACAGACCAGACAGTACCAGACAGACCAGACAGTACCAGACAGTACCAGACAGTACCAGACAGTACCAGACAGTACCAGACAGTACCAGACAAACCAGACAGACCAGACAGACCAGACAGTACAACAGACCAGACAGACCAGACAGTACCAGACAGACCAGACAGACCAGACAGTACAAGACAGACCAGACAGACCAGACAGTACCAGACAGACCAGACAGACCAGACAGACCAGACAGTACCAGACAGACCAGACAGTACCAGACAGACCAGACAGACTAGACAGACCAGACAGACCAGACAAACTACCAGACAGACCAGACAGTACTAGACAGACCAACCAGACAGACAGACCAGACAGTACCAGACAGACAGACAGACCAGACAGTACCAGACAGACAAGACAGACCAGACAGTACCAGACAGACCAGACAGTACCAGACAGACCAGACCAGACAGTACCAGACAGACCAGACAGACCAGACAGTACCAGACAGACTAGACAGTACCAGACAGACAGACCAGACAGTACCTGACAGACCAGACAGTACCAGACAGTACAAGACAGGACCAGACAGACCAGACAGACCAGACAGGACCAGACAGACCAGACAGTACCAGACAGACCAGACAGTACAGACAGACCAGACAGACCAGACAGACCAGACAATACCATAAAGTAAGACAGACTAGACAGTACAGACCAGACAGTACAGACAGACCAGACAGTACCAGACAGACCAGACAGTACCAGACAGACACTTCCAGACCAGACAGTACCAGACAGACCAGACCAGACAGACCAGACAGTCCCAGACAGACCAGACAGACCAGACAGCATCAGACAGACCAGACAGACCAGACAGACCAGACAGACCAGACAGTACCAGACAGACCAGACAGTACAAGACAGACCAGACAGTACCAGACAGACCAGACAGACCATACAGACCAGACAGACTAGACAGACCAGACAGTTCCAGACAGACAGACAGACCAGACAGGACCAGACAGTACCAGACAGACCAGACAGTACCAGACAGACCAGACAGTACCAGACAGACCAGACAGACCAGACAGACGAGACAGACGAGACAGTACCAGACAGACCAGACAGACCAGGCAGAACCAGGCAGACCAGGGACAGACCAGACAGTAACAGACAGTGTACCAGACAGTACTAGACAATACCAGACAGTACCAGACAGACCAGGCAGTACCAGACAGTACCAGGCAGACCACAGACAGTCCAGACAATACCAGACAGACCAGACAGACCAGACCAGACAGTACCAGGCAGACCAGACAGTCCAGGCAGTACCAGACAGACCAGACAGTACCAGACAGTACCAGACAGTGTGAGACAGACCAGACAGACCAGTTAGTACCAGACAGACAGACAGACAATACTAGTTAGCAGTACCAGACAGACCTAACAAACCAGACAGACCACACAGACCAGACAATAACAAACAGACCAGGCAGACGCGGCAGACCAGACAGTACTAGACCGTACTAGACAGTACCAGACAGTACCAGACAGTACCAGACAATACCAGAAAGTACCAGACAGACCAGGCAGTACCAGAGAGTACCAGGCAGACCAGACAGATCAGACAGTACCAGACAGACCAGACAGTACCAGACAAACTAGACAGACCAGACAGTACCAGACAGCACCAGACAGACCAGACAGTACCAGACAGTACTAGACAGACCAGACAGACCAGACAGTACCAGACAGTACCAGAGGGTACGAGACAGACCAGACAGACCAGACAGACCAGAAAACACCAGACAGACCAGACAATACCAGACAGTACTCGACAGACCATACAGTGCTCGACAGACCAGACAGACCAGACAGTACCAGACAGACCAGACAGTACTAGGCAGACCAGACAGACCAGACAGACCAGACAATACAAGACAGACCAGGCAGACCAGAGGGTAATAGACAGACCAGACAGACCAGACAGTACCAGACAGACCAGACAGACCAGAGGGTACTAGACAGACCAGACAGACCAGACAGATTAGACAGTAACAGGCAGAACAGACAGTACTAGACAATACCAGACAGTACCAGACAGACCAGGCAGACCAGACAGTACCAGACAGACCAGACAGTACTAGGCAGACCAGACAGACCAGACAGACCAGACAATACAAGACAGACCAGGCAGACCAGAGGGTAATAGACAGACCAGACAGACCAGACAGTACCAGACAGACCAGACAGACCAGAGGGTACTAGACAGACCAGACAGTACCAGACAGATCAGACAGTAACAGGCAGAACAGACAGTACTAGACAATACCAGACAGTACCAGACAGACCAGGCAGTACTAGACAGTACCAGGCGGACCAGACAGTCCAGGCAGTACCAGACAGACCAGACAGTACCAGACAGACCAGACAGTGTGAGACAGACCAGACAGACCAGTTAGTACTAGACAGTACCAGACAGACCAGACAATAACAAACAGACCAGGCAGACGCGGCAGACCAGACATTACTAGACCGTACTAGACAGTACCAGACAGTACCAGGCAGACCAGACAGTACCAGACAGTACCAGACAGACCAGGCAGTACCAGACAGTACCAGGCAGACCAGACAGTACCAGACAGACCAGGCAGTACCAGACAGTACCAGGCAGACCAGACAGACCAGACAGTCCAGACAGTACCAGACAGTACAAGACAAACTAGACAGACCAGACAATACTAGAAAGTACCAGACAGACCAGACAGTACCAGACAGTACTAGACAGACCAGACAGACCAGACAGTACCTGACAGACCAGAGGGTACGAGACATACCAGACAGACCAGAAAGTACCAGACAGACCAGACAATACCAGACAGTACTCGACAGACCATACAGTGCTCGACAGACCAGACAGACCAGACAGTACCAGACAGTACCAAACAAACCAGACAGTACTAGGCAGACCAGACAGACCAGACAGACCAAACAATACAAGACAGACCAGGCAGACCAGAGGGTAATAGACAGACCAGACAGACCAGACAGTACCAGACAGACTAGACAGACCAGAGGTTACTAGACAGACCAGACAGACCAGGCATACCAGACAGACCAGACAATAACAGACAGTACCAGACAGTACTAGACAATACCAGACAGTACCAGGCAGTACCAGGCAGACCAGATAGTCCAGACAGTACCAGACAGTACTAGACAATACCAGACAGTACCAGACAGACCAGGCAGTACCAGACAGTACCAGACAGACCAGACATTACCAGACAGACCAGGCATACCAGACAGACCAGACAATAACAGACAGTACCAGACAGTACTAGACAATACCAGACAGACCAGGCAGTACCAGGCAGACCAGATAGTCCAGACATTACCAGACAGACCAGACAGACCAGACAGTACCAGACAGACCAGACAGTACCAGACAGACCAGACAGTACCAGACAGACCAGAGGGTACTAGACAGACCAGACAGTACCAGACAGACCAGACAGTACCTGACAGAACAGACAGTACTCGACAGTCCAGACAGACCAGACAGTACCAGACAGACCAGACAGACCAGACAGTACCAGACAGTACCAGACAGACCAGACAGTACCAGACAGAACAGACAGTACTAGACAGTACCAGACAGACCAGAGGGTACTAGACAGACCAGACAGTACAAGACAGACCAGACAGTACCAGACAGTACCAGACAGACCAGACAGTACCAGACAGAACAGACAGTACTAGACAGTACCAGACAGACCAGAGGGTACCAGACAGACCAGATAGACCAGGCAGACCAGACAGACCAGACAGTACCAGGCAGACCAGACAATACCAGACAGACCAGACAGTACCAGACAATACCAGACAGTACCAGACAGTACTAGACAATACCAGACAGACCAGACAGTACCTGGCAGACCAGACAGACCAGACAGTACCAGACAGACCAGACAGTACTAGACAGACCAGACAGTACCAGACAGTACTAGACAGACCAGGAAGACCAGACAGACAAGACAGTACTAGACAGTATGAGACAGACAAGACAGACCAGACAGTACTAGACAGACCAGACAGTACCAGACAGTACCAGAGGGTACTAGACAGACCAGACATAACCAGACAGACCAGACAGTACTAGACAGACCAGACAGTACCAGACAGACCAGACAGTACCAGACAGTACTCAACAGACCATACAGTGCTCGACAGACCAGACAGTACCAGACAGACCAGACAGTACTAGGCAGACCGGACAGACCAGACAGACCAGACAATACAAGACAGACCAGGCAGACCAGAGGGTAATAGACAGACCAGACAGTACCAGACAGACCAGACAGACCAGACAGACCAGAGAGGGTACTAGACAGACCAGACAGACCAGACAGTACCAGACAGATCAGACAGTAACAGGCAGAACAGACAGTACTAGACAATACCAGACAGTACCAGACAGACCAGGCAGTACCAGACAGTACCAGGCGGACCAGACAGTCCAGGCAGTACAAGACAGACCAGACAGTACCAGACAGACCAGACAGTACCAGAGAGTACCAGGCAGACCAGACAGATCAGACAGTCCAGACAGTACCAGACAGACCAGACAGTACCAGACAGTACAAGACAAACTAGACAGACCAGACAGTACCAGACAGTACCAGACAGTACCAGACAGTACCAGACAGACCAGACAGACCAGACAGTACCAGACAGTACCAGAGGGTACGAGACATACCAGACAGTCCCAGACAGACCAGACAGACCAGACAGACCAGAAAGTACCAGACAGACCAGACAATACCAGACAGTACTCGACAGACCATACAGTGCTCGACAGACCAGACAGTACCAGACAGACCAGACAGTACTAGGCAGACCAGACAGACCAGACAGACCAGACAATACAAGACAGACCAGGCAGACCAGAGGGTAATAGACAGACCAGACAGACCAGACAGTACCAGACAGACCAGACAGACCAGAGAGGGTACTAGACAGACCAGACAGTACCAGACAGATCAGACAGTAACAGGCAGAACAGACAGTACTAGACAATACCAGACAGTACCAGACAGACCAGGCAGTACCAGACAGTACCAGGCGGACCAGACAGTCCAGGCAGTACCAGACAGACCAGACAGTACCAGACAGACCAGACAGTGTGAGACAGACCAGACAGACCAGTTAGTACTAGACAGTACCAGACAGACCACACAGACCAGACAATAACAAACAGACCAGGCAGACGCGGCAGACCAGACATTACTAGACCGTACTAGACAGTACCAGACAGTACCAGGCAGACCAGACAGTACCAGACAGACCAGGCAGTACCAGACAGTACCAGGCAGACCAGACAGACCAGACAGTCCAGACAGTACCAGACAGTACAAGACAAACTAGACAGACCAGACAATACTAGAAAGTACCAGACAGACCAGACAGTACCAGACAGTACTAGACAGACCAGACAGACCAGACAGTACCAGACAGTACCAGACAGACCAGAGGGTACGAGACATACCAGACAGACCAGAAAGTACCAGACAGACCAGACAATACCAGACAGTACTCGACAGACCATACAGTGCTCGACAGACCAGACAGACCAGACAGTACCAGACAGTACCAAACAAACCAGACAGTACTAGGCAGACCAGACAGACCAGACAGACCAAACAATACAAGACAGACCAGGCAGACCAGAGGGTAATAGACAGACCAGACAGACCAGACAGTACCAGACAGACTAGACAGACCAGACAGTACCAGACAGACTAGACAGACCAGACAGACCAAACAATACAAGACAGACCAGGCAGACCAGAGGTTACTAGACAGACCAGACAGACCAGACAGATTAGACAGTATCAGGCAGACCAGACAATACCAGACAGACTAGGTATACCAGACAGACCAGACAATAACAGACAGTACCAGACAGTACTAGACAATACCAGACAGTACCAGACAGACCAGGCAGTACCAGACAGTACCAGGCAGACCAGATAGTCCAGACAGTACCAGACAGAACAGACATTACCAGACAGACCAGACAGACCAGACAGTACCAGACAGAACAGACATTACCAGACAGACCAGACAGAACAGACATTACCAGACAGACCAGACAGACCAGACAGTACCAGACAGACCAGACAGTACCAGACAGACCAGACAGTACCAGACAGACCAGACAGTACCAGACAGACCAGAGGGTACTAGACAGACCAGACAGTACCAGACAGACCAGACAGTACCTGACAGAACAGACAGTACTCGACAGTCCAGACAGACCAGACAGTACCAGACAGACCAGACAGACCAGACAGTACCAGACAGTACCAGACAGACCAGACAGTACCAGACAGAACTAGACAGTACCAGACAGACCAGAGGGTACTAGACAGACCAGACAGTACAAGACAGACCAGACAGTACCAGACAGTACCAGACAGACCAGACAGTACCAGACAGAACAGACAGTACTAGACAGTACCAGACAGACCAGAGGGTACCAGACAGACCAGATAGACCAGGCAGACCAGACAGACCAGACAGTACCAGGCAGACCAGACAATACCAGACAGACCAGACAGTACCAGACAATACCAGACAGTACCAGACAGTACTAGACAATACCAGACAGACCAGACAGTACCTGGCAGACCAGACAGTACTAGACAGACCAGACAGTACCAGACAGTACTAGACAGACCAGGAAGACCAGACAGACAAGACAGTACTAGACAGTATGAGACAGACAAGACAGACCAGACAGTACTAGACAGACCAGACAGTACCAGACAGTACCAGAGGGTACTAGACAGACCAGACATAACCAGACAGACCAGACAGTACTAGACAGACCAGACAGTACCAGACAGACCAGACAGTACTCGGCAGACCATACAGTGCTCGACAGACCAGACAGACCAGACAGTACCAGACAGTACCAGAGGGTGCTAGACAGACCAGAAAGTACCAGACAGACCAGACAGACCAGAGGGTACTAGACAGACCAGACAGTACTAGACAGACTGGACAGACCAGACAGACCAGACAGTACCAGACAGACCAGAGGGTACTAGACAGACCAGACCGACCATACAGACCAGACAGTACTAGACAGACCAGACAGTAGCAGACAGACAAGACAATACCACACAGACCAGACAGTACTAGACAGACTGGACAGTACCAGACAGACCAGACAGACCAGACAGACCAGACAGTACCAGGCAGACCAGACAATATCAGACAGACCAGACAGTACCAGACAATACCAGACAGTACCAGACAGACCAGGCAGTACAAGACAGACCAGACAGTATGAGACAGACCAGACAGACCAGACAGTACCAGACAGACCAGAGGGTACTAGACAGTACCAGACAGTACTAGACAATACCAGACAGTACCAGACAGACCAGAGGGTACCAGACAGACCAGACAGTACCTGACAGTACCAGACAGACCAGACAGTACCAGACAGACTATACAAACCAGACAGTCCAGACAGACCAGACAGTACCAGACAGACCAGACAGTACCAGACAGACCAGACAGTACCAGACAGACTAGACAGTACCAGACTGACCAGACAGTACCAGACAGACTAGACAGTACCAGACTGACCAGACAGACCAGACAGTACCAGACAGACTAGACAGTACCAGACAGACCAGACAGACTAGACAGTACCAGACAGACTAGACAGTACCAGACAGTACCAGACAGACCAGAGGGTACCAGACAGTACCAGACAGACCAGACAGTACCTGACAGACTAGACAGACCAGACAATACTAGACAGACCAGACAGTACTGGACACACCAGACAATACCAGACAGTACCAGACAGTACCAGGCAGACCAGAGGGTACCAGACAGACCAGACAGACCAGACAGGACCAGACAGTACTAGACAGACCAGACAGTACCAGACAGACGAGACAGACCAGACAGTACCAGACAGACCAGAGGGTACCAGACAGTACCAGACAGACCAGACAGTACCTGACAGACTAGACAGACCAGACAATACTAGACAGACCAGACAGTACTGGACACACCAGACAATACCAGACAGTACCAGACAGTACCAGGCAGACCAGAGGGTACCAGACAGTACCAGACAGTACCAGACAGACTAGACAGACTAGACAGACTAGACAGACTAGACAGACTAGACAGACTAGACAGACTAGACAGACCAGACAGACCAGACAGACTAGACAGTACCAGACAGTACCAGACAGACCAGACAGACTAGACAGTACCAGACAGTACCAGACAGACTCGACAGACCAGACAGACCAGACAGACCAGACAGTACCTGACAGTACCAGACAGACCAGACAGTACCAGACAGATTCGACAGACTAGACAGTACCAGACAGACCAGACAGTACCAGACAGTACCAGACAGACCAGACAGACTAGAAAGTACCAGACAGACCAGACAGACTAGACAGACCAGACAGACCAGACAGACTAGAAAGTACCAGACAGACCAGACAGACTAGACAGACCAGACAGACCAGACAGACCAGACAGACCAGACAGACTAGACAGACTAGACAGACTAGACAGACTAGACAGACTAGACAGACTAGACAGACTAGACAGACTAGACAGACCAGACAGACCAGACAGACCAGACAGACTAGACAGACTAGACAGACCAGACAGTACCAGACAGTACCAGACAGACTAGACAGACCAGACAGACTAGACAGACTAGACAGACCAGACAGACCAGACAGACTAGACAGACCAGACAGTACCAGACAGACGAGACAGACCAGACAGTACCAGACAGACCAGAGGGTACCAGACAGACCAGACAGTACCTGACAGTACCAGACAGACCAGACAGTACCAGACAGTACCAGACAGACTAGACAGACCAGACAGACTAGACAGACTAGACAGACCAGACAGACTAGACAGACTAGACAGACCAGAAAGTCTGCTGCTCCTCCAGACCTACTGTCTTCTCCAGGCTTATTTTTGTTTTGTTTTATATAACTATGAAATGCTCAAAGGCTAATTTCTTTCACATTTATAAAACAAACATTATCCCTTAGGACTTGCACAGCAGATACTTCCCTTGTTTAAGCATATGTTGTAGAACAGTGGTGTTGACAACAATTAACCAAATCTCCAGGCTCATCTTTTCAGAATCACAATTTTGAGATAAATATTCTTTAAAGTCACAGAGAGCTATTGTAAGAAACTACATCAGATAATTTTTCAGTTAATATCCATTTATTGACAATTTATATATATATATATATACACTTTTTTGGAGAGTTTGAAATTGGGATCCTTTGCTCCAAACAAGGGCATTTCCAGACTGACTGAAATAAATAACATTCAATGTATTTATAAAATTCCCAAAACAAGTATATTCTCTATAAAAAAATATAAAAAATACATTTTCCATGCCGGACAAGGATTGTCTCGACTTTCAAGATTCTCTGATCTAATTTCCTGCTATTCTACACATTTTGAAATGAGACAGAGAAAAATCTGCAGTTTTAATGTTAATTTCCTGTTATTCTAAATATTTATTTCATGACTTACGGCGTGTTAATATGCTATCTGGGGGACCCGATGGAGGGTTAAACATACACTGAAAGAAAAGAAGAGTGGGGAACTTCATGATTGGTTCCTGTAAAAAGGACTGAAAAAGTGGAAACTACAGGTGTCACCACGTTTAAAATAAAACGTCTCAAAGTAATACTAAAGTGGGTGTATACACACATGTAACAGATCCAGTGGCAGTACCAGTCTCAGGTTTAGCCTGACCTCTAGTGGTTATGAGTGGTAGTACACCAGTCTCAGGTTTAGCCTGACCTCTAGTGGTTATGAGTGGTAGTACACCAGTCTCAGGCTTAGCATGTCCTCTAGTGGTTATGAGTGGTAGTACACCAGTCCCAGGTTTAGCATGTCCTCTAGTGGTTATGAGTGGTAGTACACCAGTCCCAGGTTTAGCCTGACCTCTAGTGGTTATGAGTGGTAGTACACCAGTCCCAGGTTTAGCCTGACCTCTAGTGGTTATGAGTGGTATGGCCTATTTTCTTTACTGCCAATGCTTCCTATGGAGCATCTTGAGTTCTTCAAGCTGATGACTATTCTGTAGGGACTTGGTGAGAGTCAAGAGGCATTGTTCAAGAGGTTCTGATAGCCACAACATATTTAATCAAAATCACATTTTTTATTAATTACAATAATTACAAACAGTAGAAAGAAACAAAAATTAACAAAATGAGTCGATACGATACAGCAGCAACAGTGATTAAGAGTGGAGTTTATCTGGTACAGCAGGAAGACAATTTGTCAACCTGGACCTGGACCTGGACCCTTCCCCTCCACAGGGCCCCAACCTGAACCCTCCCCCCACAGGGCCCCAACCTGAACCCTCCCCCCACAGGGCCCCAACCTGCACCCTTCCCTCCCACAGGGCCCCAACCTGGACCCTTCCCATACACAGAGCCCAACCTGGACCCTTCCCCTCCACAGAGCCCCAACCTGGACCCTTCCCTCCCACAGGGCCCCAACCTGGACCCTTCCCATACACAGAGCCCAACCTGGACCCTTCCCATCCACAGAGCCCCAACATGGACCCTTCCCCTCCACAGGGCCCCAACCTGGACCCTTCCCCTCCACAGGGCCCCAACCAGGACCCTTCCCCTCCACAGGGCCCCAACCTGAACCCTCCCCCCACAGGGCCCCAACCTGCACCCTTCCCATACACAGAGCCCAACCTGGACCCTTCCCCTCCACAGAGCCCCAACATGGACCCTTCCCCTCCACAGAGCCCCAACATGGACCCTTCCCTCCACAGAGCCCCAACCTGGACCCTTCCCTCCACAGAGCCCCAACATGGACCCTTTCCTCCACAGGGCCCCAACCTGGACCCTTCCTCCACAGGGCCCCAACCTGGACCCTTCCCTCCACAGAGCCCCAACATGGACCCTTCCCCTCCACAGGGCCCCAACCTGGACCCTTCCCTCCACAGGGCCCCAACCTGGACCCTTCCTCCACAGGGCCCCAACCAGGACCCTTCCCCTCCACAGGGCCCCAACCTGGACCCTTCCTCCACAGAGCCCCAACCTGGACCCTTCCTCCACAGGGCCCCAACTTGGACCCATCCCCTCCACAGGGCCCCAACCTGAACCCTTCCCCTCCACAGGGCGCCAACCTGAACATTTCCCCTCCACAGGGCCCCAACCTGGACCCTTCCCCTCCACAGGGCCCCAACCTGGACCCTTCCCCTCCACAGGGCCCCAACCTGGACCTTTCCCCTCCACAGGGCCCCAACCTGAACATTTCCCCTCCACAGGGCCCCAACTTGGACCCCTTGCTTGTAAACAATGTAATTGTAAATGCTGTGTAGCCTCAAAAGATGGTTAAACCTATAATTGTGATATCATGGATGGTCAGTCCTTGCATCCATAGCTCTGTGAATGAATTTGAAAGCATCATTCCTCAGACGGACAACACAGACAACATGATATTGGGTGGTGGTCTGTTTCCCCGTCTTTCTAGTCACTGAGCTCTAAAAAGGCACAGAACAGCGCCCCCTTCTGGATGACAGAATTCTCCTCCCTGGATTATACACCATTACACACCATGATCACAGGGGACAGTGTTTATGTTATTCCTCATGTTTGTGAAACTACTGATGGTCAGTGTTCAATAAATGTGTTTCAAACAGTGATTTCTACTCTTTATTATATAAAAACAAGTGAATATAGTGTTATAGTTATATGACTTGGTATGCTTCTGTTTCAGTGTGTTTGAAAGCTTGCACCTGGGTGACCTATATTATGAACTGTTAGTAGTGGCCGGGGGGGGGGTCTCTAGTCCCCGTAGATAGGGTTTAAACACCCCGTGATCTCTAGTTCCCATAGACAGGGTTTAAACACCTCGTGATCTCTAGTCCCCGTAGATAGGGTTTAAACACCGTGGTCTCTAGTCCCCGTAGATAGGGTTTAAACACCTCGTGATCTCTAGTCCCCGTAGATAGGGTTTAAACACCTCGTGATCTCTAGTCCCCGTAGTTAGGGTTTAAACACCGTGATCTCTAGTCCCCGTAGATAGGGTTTAAACACCTCGTGATCTCTAGTCCCCGTAGATAGGGTTTAAACACCTCGTGATCTCTAGTCCCCGTAGATAGGGTTTAAACACCGTGGTCTCTAGTCCCCGTAGTTAGGGTTTAAACACCTCGTGATCTCTAGTCCCCGTAGATAGGGTTTAAACACTGGTCTCTAGTCCCCGTAGATAGGGTTTAAACACCTCGTGATCTCTAGTCCCCGTAGATAGGGTTTAAACACCTCGTGATCTCTAGTCCCCGTAGTTAGGGTTTAAACACCGTGATCTCTAGTCCCCGTAGATAGGGTTTAAACACCTCGTGATCTCTAGTCCCCGTAGTTAGGGTTTAAACACCGTGATCTCTAGTCCCCGTAGATAGGGTTTAAACACCTCGTGATCTCTAGTCCCCGTAGTTAGGGTTTAAACACCGTGATCTCTAGTCCCCGTAGATAGGGTTTAAACACCGTGATCTCTAGTCCCCGTAGATAGGGTTTAAACACCGTGATCTCTAGTCCCCGTAGATAGGGTTTAAACACCGTGATCTCTAGTCCCCGTAGATAGGGTTTAAACACCACGTGATCTCTAGTCCCCGTAGTTAGGGTTTAAACACCGTGATCTCTAGTCCCCGTAGATAGGGTTTAAACACCTTGTGATCTCTAGTCCCCGTAGATAGGGTTTAAACACCTCGTGATCTCTAGTCCCCGTAGATAGGGTTTAAACACCTCGTGATCTCTAGTCCCCGTAGATAGGGTTTAAACACCTCGTGATCTCTAGTCCCCGTAGATAGGGTTTAAACACAGTGATCTCTAGTCCCCGTAGATAGGGTTTAAACACCGTGATCTCTAGTCCCCGTAGATAGGGTTTAAACACCGTGATCTTCATTCTCAAACAGTCATGAAATAACGCTGCATTTGAATCATCACAGAAGAGACTTCAGATCTTCAGAGGCGTAATTTCTCCTATAGAGCTCCATTTTTATGGAACGGTCTGCCTACCCATGTCAGAGACGCAAACTAGGTCTCAACCTTTAAGTCTTTACTGAAGACTCATCTCTTCAGTGGGTCATATGATTGAGTGTAGTCTGGCCCAGGAGTGGGAAGGTGAACGGAAAGGCTCTGGAGCAACGAACCACCCTTGCTGTCTCTGCCTGGCCAGTTCCCCTCTTTCCACTGGGATTCTCTGCCTCTAACCCTATTACAGGGGCTGAGTCACTGGCTTACTGGGGCTCTCTCATGCCGTCCCTGGAAGGGGTGCGTCACCTGAGTGGGTTGATTCACTGATGTGGTCATCCTGTCTGGGTTGGCGCCCCCCCTTGGGTTGTGCCATGGCGGAGATCTTTGTGGGCTATACTCAGCCTTGTCTCAGGATGGTAAGTTGGTGGTTGAAGATATCCCTCTAGTGGTGTGGGGTACGTAACTAGGGTATTGGAGTAATATTGGGTACGTAACTAGGGTATTGGAGTAATTAAGAGTACGTAACTAGGGTATTGGAGTCATTAAGGGTACGTAACTAGGGTATTGGAAGTCATTAAGAGTACGTAACTAGGGTATTGGTGTCATTAAGGGTACGTAACTAGGGTATTGGAGTCATTAAGGGTACGTAACTAGGGTATTGGAAGTCATTAAGAGTACGTAACTAGGGTATTGGTGTCATTAAGGGTACGTAACTAGGGTATTGGGAGTCATTAAGGGTACGTAACTAGGGTATTGGAGTCATTAAGAGTACATAACTAGGGTATTGAAGTCATTAAGAGTACGTAACTAGGGTATTGGAAGTCATTAAGAGTACGTAACTAGGGTATTGGAGTAATTAAGGGTACGTAACTAGGGTATTGGGAGTCATTAAGGGTACGTAACTAGGGTATTGGAGTCATTAAGGGTGCGCAACTAGGGTATTGGAGTCATTAAGGGTACGTAACTAGGGTATTGGAGTCATTAAGGGTACGTAACTAGGGTATTGGAGTCATTAAGGGTACGTAACTAGGGTATTGGGAGTCATTAAGGGTACGTAACTAGGGTATTGGGAGTCATTAAGGGTACGTAACTAGGGTATTGGAAGTCATTAAGAGTACGTAACTAGGGTATTGGTGTAATGTTACGAGGTTCATTCCCAACTCTATCCTTTAGTGAAAAACAGAAAACGAAATAATTACTTCCAGTAATTGACTTCTTATTTCTACATGTTCAGTTTGAACAAAAAAATGCACCACTTCATTTTTTTTTGTGTTTTTTTTTTAAAAGCTTCTTTAATTTCATCATTAGATCACACAGTGGAGCGAATCCTCCAATCAGACGGTAGCAACGAGATAAGATACCTTCCTGACAATACTAAACCAGCCCAACGTGTCAGCGATACGCAGCGGAGCAAATCATTATGGATAAAAACACACAGCTGAGCTGGCTTTGACAGGCTCTCTCTCACACCAGCTTAGAAACAAACTATTTGGATACCATGCAGTAAGCTTGTGGGCACTTTCACATTCAACACAGTCAAGCTCTCTCTTGCAGACACACACACACACACACACACACAGACAGCAGCTGTTGTTCTTTACTGATGGAATGGGGTTTTGGGGAGCGGTAGAGGGGGGGTGGTAGAGGGGTTTGGTGCGTGGTAGGGGGTTTGGTGCGTGGTAGAGGGGGATGAGTGGTAGAGGGGGTTTGGTGCGTGGTAGAGGGGGGTACGTGGTAGGGGGTTTGGTGCGTGGTAGAGGGGGATGAGTGGTAGAGGGGTTTGGTGCGTGGTAGAGGGGTTTGGTACGTGGTAGGGGGTTTGGTGCGTGGTAGAGGGGGATGAGTGGTAGAGGGGGTTTGGTGCGTGGTAGAGGGGGATGAGTGGTAGAGGGGGTTTGGTGCGTGGAAGAGGGGGTTTGGTGCGTGGTAGAGGGGGTTTGGTGCGTGGTAGAGGGGGATGAGTGGTAGAGGGGTTTGGTGCGTGGTAGAGGGGGATGAGTGGTAGAGGGGGTTTGGTGCGTGGTAGGGGGTTTGGTGCGTGGTAGAGGGGGTTGGTGCGTGGTAGGGGGGTTTGGTGCGTGGTAGAGGGGTTTGGTGCGTGGTGGAGGGGTTTGGTGCGTGGTGGAGGGGGTTTGGTGCGTGGTAGAGGGGGAGAGTGAGCAGAGGGGGATGAGTGGTAGAGGGGTTTGGTGCGTGGTGGAGGGGGTTGGTGCGTGGTAGAGGGGGATGAGTGGTAGAGGGGTTTGGTGCGTGGTAGAGGGGGTTTGGTGTATGGTAGAGGGGGATGAGTGGTAGAGGGGGTTTGGTGCGTGGTAGGGGGTTTGGTGCGGTGTAGGGTGGGCTTGGTGCGTGGTAGAGGGGGATGAGTGGTAGGGGGTTTGGTGCGTGGTAGAGGGGTTTGGTGCGTGGTAGAGGGGGATGAGTGGTAGGGGGGTTTGGTGCGTGGTAGAGGGGTTTGGTGCATGGTGGAGGTGCGTAGTAGAGGGGGGTACTTGGTAAGGGGGGTTGGGGAGGGATAGAGTGGGGGTTGGGGAGGGATAGAGTGGGGGTGTGGGAGCGTAGAGAGGGGGTGGGAGCGTAGAGAGGGGGTGTGGGAGCGGTAGAGAGGGGGTGTGGGAGCGGTAGAGAGGGGGTGTGGGAGCGTAGAGAGGGGGTGTGGGAGCGGTAGAGAGGGGGTGTGGGAGCGTAGAGAGGGGGTGTGGGAGCGTAGAGAGGGGGTGTGGGAGCATAGAGAGGGGGTGTGGAGCGTAGAGAGGGGGTGGGAGCGGTAGAGGGTGGTTGAGGACTGGTAACAGGCCCATGTTCATAGTCTCGACACCCTAGTGAGTGAGAGGTGTCCGTGTGATCAGTCGATTAGTCAGAGACATAAAGACACATGAAGCCAGAGGGAAAAAAACTGTCCCTGACAGCAGTAATACTGTAGTAGTACTAGATAGTAATACTGTAGTAGTACTAGATAGTACTAGATAGTACTAGATAGTAGTACTGTAGTAGTACTAGATAGTAGTACTGTAGTAGTACTAGATAGTAGTACTGTAGTAGTACTAGATAGTAGTACTGTAGTAGTACTAGATAGTAGTACTGTAGTAGTACTAGATAGTAGTACTGTAGTAGTACTAGATAGTAGTACTGTAGTGGTACTAGTCTTCATTTCCCCAGACCAATCTTCTTGGCCTCCGTTTCGTAGATCAACAGCCTCCACATTTTAACTATGAACACCTCGGCCTCTTCGTCCAGAACCTGCAGGTACAATACATCAGTCAGTCAGTCAGTTAGTTAGTGATCTTGTCTCTTAACGCTTTTATAACCAACTCAAATGTAGGATTTACATATCATTTTTACATTTCACGTTAGTCCTTCAGCAGACTCTTATCCAGAGCGACTAACAGTCGAAAGTGCAGTCATCTTAAAAATAACTGAGGTGAGACAACGGCACATCCCAGTCGTAGAAAGTCTGAGCGAGTGGAACAAGCTAGAAGTAGCTCCTGCGTGTGAACATACGATTACTATTACTGGTTCAGCCTTGAAGATCGTTCCAGTTGTGTAATGATTGGCTAATGATCTACTCACCATGGCAACATCATCCAAGATCCCCTGCGGTGTGCCGTGAGACATGACCTTCGGGAGATAACATAGACATCACACCGTGAGACAAGACCAGTACAGCAGTGAGTCATTTAGCAGACTCTCTGATCCAGAGCCACTACAGTAGTGAGTCATTTAGCAGACTCTCTGATCCATAGCCACTACAGTAGTGAGTCATTTAGATCCATCCAGAGCCACTACAGTAGTGAGTCATTTAACAGACTCTCTGATCCAGAGCCACTACAGTAGTGAGTCATTTAACAGACTCTCTGATCCAGAGCCACTACAGTAGTGAGTCATTTAACAGACTCTCTGATCCAGATCACTACAGTAGTGAGTCATTTAAGAGCCACTGTAGTGAGTCTTTAACTGATCCAGAGGCCACTACAGTAGTGAGTCATTTAGCAGACTCTCTGATCCAAGGCCACTACAGTAGTGAGTCATTTAGCAGACTCTCTGATCAAGGCCACTAGTAGTGAGTCATTTAACAGACTCTCTGATCCAGAGCCACTACAGTAGTGAGTCATTTAGCAGACTCTCTGATCCAAGGCCACTACTCTTTAGCAGACTCTCTGATCCAGAGCCACTACAGTAGTGAGTCATTTAGCAGACTCTCTGATCTAGAGCCACTACAGAGTGAGTCATTTAACAGACTCTCTGATCCAGAGCCACTACAGTAGTGAGTCATTTAGAGACTCTCTGATCCAGAGACACTACAGTAGTGAGTCATTTAACAGACTCTGATCCAGAGCAACTACAGTAGTGAGTCATTTAGCAGACTCTCTGATCCAGAGCCACTACAGTAGTGAGTCATTTAGCAGACTCTCTGATCCAGAGCCACTACAGTAGTGAGTCATTTAACAGACTCTCTTATCCAGTGAGTCATTTAACAGACTCTCTGAGCCGATTACAGTTAGTGCAGAAAGACGACTCACCTTCGAACAGACAAAGTCGACTAGCGTAGCTTCCTCCTCTCCGATGTACTCTATAATCTTCTTGTTGATCCACGGTCTGATGCGACGGTCCATCAGAGTCTGAGGGGAAGAACAAAAGGTGGCAAATTTGGTGTTTTAAAAGAGACACGGGAACGGCAGTCCCAACCCCGACAACTTTTAAATATAAATACACACACACGGCCAAATTCATACCGGCGCGATTAAACGGTTAGCCGCGGCGCCTCAGAAATGTAAAAGGAAGAGAGCACATCTCCAACAAGATTCCCCGGGACAAGATGGACAAAAAACTACAAAATGAAAAGAGGCTCATTTGTGGCTCATTCCGACTGCATCCGAACTCTAATTTACAAAACGAGACATTTTAAAAACGAAACGAGACATTTTATTCCAGACCTCGAGACGACTAAGTATAAATCCACTCCTACAAAGCTAATAGAGATTATAACACAACATTCAGGTTCTACTTCTCTATCGAACAAGTTGAGTCGACAAAAACATGTTTACAATAGTGGTGGTATATGTCCCCCACTGGTGGAGTCTCCTCCTCGCTAAACATTGCATCTTTATTGCTAGGCAGGAAACTAAAGTTGATACGGACAACAATCTGTTCCTTCTCCCTTAAACTTGACCTGACCTCGACCCGCCCCTCTTCATCACTAATCCACGACTCTCTCCCCTTATCAATGCCTGCCACATGTGATCGTCCTCTCTAACACTCACTACATCCCAAGCTTAATTGCACACACTATATACCTTCCTCCTACAGATACCCCATTACCCTCTGGTGTGGACACACTAAACCACAGCACTCAATAATTCAATAGAATACCTGATAATTAACCCTATTTCAAGTTTAGGAGTTAGAATCCATCACTCTATATTTAGAGAAGAGAGCTCTAGCCTGGGTACCAGTCTGTTTGTGCTATCATCTATTGGGAGTTTAAATGAAAAACAGATCAGGGACCAGGCTAGAAGAGCTCATCCTTAATGAGTCCACAGCAGTCTGTTTGATGTAAATCTCAGTGATCTATCCATAAGACCAGGTCCTATAGTCTCTCCACAACCCCTCGTCATCCTTACCGAGTCCACAGCAGTCCAGTCCAGAGGGTAGTTGAACAGATCCGGTCTGGCCGTCGGGATCTTCTCAATGAGACTCCTGATGTGTTTCCGCTTCTCCTCGGTGTTTTGTCCTCCCTTCCCTCCAGGTACCTCGGCCCCGTCCAGACCCAAGCTCTTATCATCCTCACCGTAGTCCAGCGGAACCAGCTTACGTTTACGAGGCGCCTCGTCGGCCTCCTCCTCTCCGAACTTGTTGAAGACGCTGTCGACGTTGGCCAGCTTCTTACGTTTACTCCCCGTGTGGATCTGATGGCTGGGGCTGGCGCCGGCTCCTGGGGACGGGAGAGGGGGAACAAGAGAGAAACAGTGGGTTATACTGGGGAAGGAGAGAGAGCGAGAGAGCGAGCGAGCGAGAGAGGGAAGGAGAGAGAGCGAGCGAGAGAGGGAAGGAGAGAGAGCGAGCGAGGGAAGGAGAGAGAGCGAGCGAGGGAAGGAGAGAGAGCGAGCGAGGAAGGAGAGAGAGCGAGGAAGAGAGCGAGGGAAGGAGAGAGAGCGAGCGAGGAAGGAGAGAGCGAGCGAGCGAGGAAGGAGAGCGAGCGAGAGAGGGAAGGAGAGAGAGCGAGCGAGAGAGGGAAGGAGAGAGAGCGAGCGAGAGAGGGAAGGAGAGAGAGCGCGAGAGAGGGAAGGAGAGAGAGCGAGAGAGGGAAGGAGAGAGAGCGAGAGAGGGAAGGAGAGAGAGCGAGAGAGGGAAGGAGAGAGGGGAAGGAGAGCGAGCGAGAGCGGGAAGGAGAGCGAGCGAGAGCGGGAAGGAGAGCGAGCGAGAGCGGGAAGGAGAGAGAGCGAGAGAGGGAAGGAGAGAGAGCGAGAGAGGGAAGGAGAGAGAGCGAGAAAGGGAAGGAGAGCGAGCGAGAGAGGGAAGGAGAGCGAGCGAGAGAGGGAAGGAGAGCGAGCGAGAGAGGGAAGGAGAGAGAGCGAGAGCGGGAAGGAGAGCGAGAGCGGGAAGGAGAGCGAGAGCGGGAAGGAGAGCGAGAGCGGGAAGGAGAGCGAGAGCGGGAAGGAGAGCGAGAGCGGGAAGGAGAGCGAGAGAGGGAAGGAGAGCGAGAAGGAGAGCGAGAGAGGGAAGGAGAGAGAGCGAGAGAGGGAAGGAGAGAGAGCGAGAGCGGGAAGGAGAGCGAGAGCGGGAAGGAGAGCGAGAGAGGGAAGCAGAGCGAGAGCGAGAAGGAAGGAGAGCGAGAGAGGGAAGGAAGGAGAGCGAGAGAGGGAAGGAAGGAGAGCGAGAGAGGGAAGGAAGGAGAGCGAGAGAGGGAGGGAAGGAGAGCGAGAGAGGGAAGGAGAGCGAGAGAGGGAAGGAGAGCGAGAGAGGGAAGGAGAGCGAGAGAGGGAAGGAGAGCGAGAGAGGGAAGGAGAGCGAGAGAGGGAAGGAGAGCGAGAGAGGGAAGGAGAGCGAGAGAGGGAAGGAGAGCGAGAGAGGGAAGGAGAGCGAGAGAGGGAAGGAGAGCGAGAGAGGGAAGGAGAGCGGGAAGGAGAGCGAGAGCGGGAAGGAGAACGAGAGCGGGAAGGAGAACGAGAGCGGGAAGGAGAACGAGAGCGGGAAGGAGAACGAGAGCGGGAAGGAGAACGAGAGCGGGAAGGAGAACGAGAGCGGGAAGGAGAACGAGAGCGGGAAGGAGAACGAGAGCGGGAAGGAGAACGAGAGCGGGAAGGAGAACGAGAGCGGGAAGGAGAACGAGAGCGGGAAGGAGAACGAGAGGGAAGGAGAGCGAGAGAGGGAAGGAGAGCGAGAGAGAGAGAGAGAGAGGGAAGGAGAACGAGAGAGAGAGAGATAGAGAGAGAGAGAGAGGGAAGGAGAGCGAGAGAGAGACGGAATGAAAGTGTGTTATAGTGAATGAAGGGCCAAATCGATAAGGCCAGGCTGAGAAATGAAGATGACAACTATTAACTTTTAAATCTATTAGAAGAAAAGTGATGTATCCTTTAACATAAAATGTTCAACTTCTTCAGAAAGTTGTCACACCACTTGACTTTTTCCACATTTTGTTGTGTTACAGCTTGAAATTAAAGATCGGGTCACACACACACACACACACACACACACACACACACACACACACACACACACACACACACGACCCCATAACGTCAAAGTCTAATTATGTTTTCAGAAATACTTTACAAATGAAAAGCCGAAATGTCTTGAGTCAATAAGTATTCAACCCCTTTTGTTATGGCAAAAGCCTAAATAAATTCAGGAGTAGAAATCTCCTTAATGTGATCACTAAGTTGGAGCATGGACAGCGTATGCAATAAGTGTGTTTGACATGATTTTTGAATGACTACCTCATCTCTGTACCCCACATATACAATTGTGGCGAAATGAATCACCGTGCGTTGACACTTTGGCATCAGTGGTCGGGAAGGAGGGGGAAAAAGACCGCTCCTTTGGCAGTACGACAGTTTGTGCAACTCTGTAGAAGTTGTTTTATTTATTTTACCTTTATTTTACTAGGCAAGTCAGTTAAGAACAAATTCTTATGTTCAATGACGGCCTAGGAACAGTGGGTTAACTGCCTGTTCAGGGGCAGAACAACAGATTTGTACCTTGTCAGCTCAGGGATTTGAACTTGCAAGTTCTTCAAAGGTAAATGATTTTATTTGAATGCTTTTCTTCTTTTTGTGAAAATGTTGCTGGCTGAATTCTAGGCTTATAGCTATGCTACCTATCAATACTCTTACACAAATGCTTGTTTAGCTATGGTTGAAAAGCATATTTTGAAAATCTGAGATGACAGTGTTGTTAACAAAAGTCTAAGCTTGAAAGCAAATATATTTATTTCATTTTATTTGCGATTTTCATGAATAGTTAACGTTGCGTTATGCTAATGAGCTTGAGGCTATAAATAGGATCCCGGATCTAGGATTGCTCGTCGCATGAAGTTAAGCGAACGCAGTAAGCCAAGGTAAGTTGCTAGCTAGCATTAAATGTATCTTATAAAAAAAACAATCATAATCACTAGTTAACTACACATGGTTGATGACATTACTAGATTTATCTAGCGTGTCCTGAGTTGCATATAATCTGACTGAGCATACAAGTATCTAAGTATCTGACTGAGCGGTGGTAGGCAGAAGCAGGCGCTGTAAACATTCATTCAAACAGCACTTTAGTGTGTTTTGCCAGCAGCTCTTCGTTGTGCGTCAAGCATTGGGCTGTTTAAGCCTATCAACTCCCGAGATGAGGCTGGTGTAACCAAAGTGAAATGGCTAGCTAGTTAGCGCGCGCTAATAGCGTTTCAAACGTCACTTGCTCTGAGGCTTGGAGTAGTTGTTCCCCTTGCTCTGCATGGGTAACGCTGCTTCGAGGGTGGCTGTTGTCGATGTGTTCCTGGTTCGAGCCCAGGTAGGAGCGAGGTGAGGGACGGAAGCTATACTGTTACACTGGCAATACTAAAGTGCCTATAAGAACATCCAATAGTCAAAGGAATATGAAATACATTTACATTTACATTTAAGTCATTACCTTGCTGTAATAGATTTCCATTACAATCACCAAAGAGCCATTTCTCAAGGAAGAATTTAGCTCGGACTGTCTGGGAGTGGTCTGAGTGGGTGGAGGAATACTGGAAACTAGTTGTTATTGGCAGAGAGGTTTGGAACTCTGTCATTGGTCTATTAACCAATTTACCGCATGGTGATCAAATCAAATTTATTTATTTTATATAGCCCTTCGTACATCAGCTGATGTCTCAAAGTGCTGTACAGAAATGTAGTATAGGCTTTGACAGCAGCTACAGGTCTGGCCCAGTCGGACCAGTTCTACCCGGCCCGGTCGGACCAGTTCTACCCGGCCCGGTCGGGACCAGTTCTACCCGCCCGGGTCGGACCAGTTCTACCCGGCCCGGTCGGACCAGTTCTACCCGGCCCGGTCGGACCAGTTCTACCCGCCCGGGTCGGACCAGTTCTACCCGGCCCGGTCGGACCAGTTCTACCCGGCCCGGTCGGACCAGTTCTACCCGGCCCGGTCGGACCAGTTCTACCCGGCCCAGTCAGACCAGTTCTACCCGGCCCGGTCGGACCAGTTCTACCCGGCCCAGTCAGACCAGTTCTACCCGGCCCAGTCAGACCAGTTCTACCCGGCCCACAGTTCTACCCGGCCCACAGTTCTACCCGGCCCAGTCAGACCAGTTCTACCCGGCCCACAGTTCTACCCGGCCCAGTCAGACCAGTTCTACCCGGCCCAGTCAGACCAGTTCTACCCGGCCCACAGTTCTACCCGGCCCACAGTTCTACCCGGCCCAGTCAGACCAGTCAGACCAGTTCTAACTCACCCAGTTTGAGGCTGAGCCCAATCCTGGGCCGGTGTTCATCTGTGGGCTGGGCGTCTGGAGAGTTCTCATGAGGGATGATGATGCCACATGGAGACTCGTTGCCAGGGGAGTTGGGCGTGGCGCCGCCGCTGCCCGACGACACAGAGGGCGCCGACGTGATTGGCCGCAGTGTGGGCTTGAGGTGTGGGTGTGTCCTGGCGTCTGACGAGTCGTCTCCGTCACGATCGTCAAGCTCCTCTCCATCCTCCACGTCGTCGTCTGATTGGGACTGAGGGTGTTCGGGAGGAGGCCTGTCTGCCCCTCCTCCTCCTCTCCTGTCCCTGTGGTTCTCCCTCTCTCGGTGCTCCCTCTCTCGGTGCTCCCTCTCTCGGTGCTCCTTCTCTCGGTGCTCCCTCTCTCGGTGCTCCCTGTGCTCCCTCTCCCTGTGTGGTTTCTCCTGCTGCACCTCCTCCTCCGGCTTCACTGGGGGCTGCCGCCTCCGCTCTGCCTCCTCCTCCATCTTGGTTTAAAATCAAATCACAATTTATTTAAAGTCTCAACACACTTTTACAAATGAAAATAAAGAAAAACAAAATGTCATGAATGTGCCTTGTTGATTAGTGTGTATTGTCCCCATTTGACAGGTACAATACACACTGATCAACATTTCTCATTTCTGTTATTGTAGGAGGGAGACAGACAGGAGAGAGACAGACACGAGGCACACGAGAGAGAGACAGACAGGAGACACACGAGACAGACAGGAGACACACGAGGCAGACAGGAGACACACGAGGCAGACAGGAGACACACGAGGCAGACAGGAGACACACGAGGCAGACAGGAGACACACGAGGCAGACAGGAGACACACGAGGCAGACAGGAGACACACGAGGCAGACAGGAGACACACGAGGCACATATAGGAGGCTGGTCATTTAGGAGCTCCACAACAGACAGACAGACAGACAGGCCCTCTGCAGCTCCTGTTCTACAACAGACAGACAGACAGACAGACAGACAGACAGACAGACAGGCCCTCTACAGCTCCTGTTCCACAACAGACAGACAGACAGGCCCTCTGCAGCTCCTGTTCCACAACAGACAGACAGACAGACAGACAGACAGACCCTCTACAGCTCCTGTTCCACAACAGACAGACAGACAGACATACCCTCTGCAGCTCGGCCTCAGGGTCTGGGTGTCCCTCAGCTAACAATCTCTGTCTGATCTGATCATGCTCTTCCTTCTCCCTCTTCCGGTCTCTATCATCCAGCTCCGTCTCCTTCTCACGGTCTCTCAGTCGTTTCTGTAATGCACTACCCCTGAGGGGAGGGGGACAGAGAGACAGTCAGTCATTCAGATTAACACTACAGACCTGGGTTCAAATACTATTTGTAATCATTCAAATACATAGCATTTGCTTTAGGCTGCCTATAGCGCCACATGGGCGGGGTTTGCTATTTTTGAGCTTATGAAATGATTTAAAAATAGTGTCATCTCACCTGTAGTATTTGGACTCATCTCACCTGTAGTATTTTTGACTCATCTCACCTGTAGTATTTTTGACTCATCTCACCTGTAGTATTTTTGACTCATCTCACCTGTAGTATTTTTGACTCATCTCACCTGTAGTATTTTTGACTCATCTCACCTGCAGTATTTCTGACTCATCTCACCTGCAGTATTTCTGACTCATCTCACCTGTAGTATTTGGACTCATCTCACCTGTAGTATTTGGACTCATCTCACCTGTAGTATTTGGACTCATCTCACCTGTAGTATTTGGACTCATCTCACCTGTAGTATTTGGACTCATCTCACCTGTAGTATTTTTGGACTCATCTCACCTGTAGTATTTTTGGACTCATCTCACCTGTAGTATTTTTGACTCATCTCACCTGTAGTATTTTTGACTCATCTCACCTGTAGTATTTTTGACTCATCTCACCTGTAGTATTTGGACTCATCTCACCTGTAGTATTTGGACTCATCTCACCTGTAGTATTTGGACTCATCTCACCTGTAGTATTTGGACTCATCTCACCTGTAGTATTTGGACTCATCTCACCTGTAGTATTTGGACTCATCTCTGTTATAAACGGTGTCATCTCACCTGTAGTATTTGGACTCATCTCACCTGTAGTATTTGGACTCATCTCACCTGTAGTATTTTTGACTCATCTCACCTGTAGTATTTGGACTCATCTCACCTGTAGTATTTGGACTCATCTCACCTGTAGTATTTGGACTCATCTCACCTGTAGTATTTGGACTCATCTCACCTGTAGTATTTTTGACTCATCTCACCTGTAGTATTTTGACTCATCTCACCTGTAGTATTTTGACTCATCTCACCTGTAGTATTTTTGACTCATCTCACCTGTAGTATTTTTGACTCATCTCACCTGTAGTATTTTTGACTCATCTCACCTGTAGTATTTTTGACTCATCTCACCTGTAGTATTTTTGACTCATCTCACCTGTAGTATTTGGACTCATCTCACCTGTAGTATTTGGACTCATCTCACCTGTAGTATTTGGACTCATCTCTGTTATAAACGGTGTCATCTCACCTGTAGTATTTGGACTCATCTCACCTGTAGTATTTGGACTCATCTCACCTGTAGTATTTGGACTCATCTCACCTGTAGTATTTGGACTCATCTCACCTGTAGTATTTGGACTCATCTCTGTTATAAACGGTGTCATCTCACCTGTAGTATTTGGACACATCTCACCTGTAGTATTTGGACTCATCTCACCTGTAGTATTTTTGACTCATCTCACCTGTAGTATTTGGACTCATCTCACCTGTAGTATTTGGACTCATCTCACCTGTAGTATTTGGACACATCTCACCTGTAGTATTTGGACTCATCTCACCTGTAGTATTTGGACTCATCTCACCTGTAGTATTTGGACTCATCTCACCTGTAGTATTTGGACTCATCTCACCTGTAGTATTTGGACTCATCTCACCTGTAGTATTTGGACTCATCTCACCTGTAGTATTTGGACTCATCTCACCTGTAGTATTTGGACACATCTCACCTGTAGTATTTTTGACTCATCTCACCTGTAGTATTTTTGACTCATCTCACCTGTAGTATTTGGACTCATCTCTGTCATCGTCATAATCTTCCAGGAACTCTTTCAGACGCTTGCCTTCTTTGATCTGGAGGAAGAGGAAGAACACTGGATTACATACTAACTCATACTAAGTCATACTAACTCATACTAAGTCATACTAACTCATACTAAGTCTCCACACATCACAGCTTTCGACAGAATCAGAGGCCAGGACAACGAAACGCATGACATGTACGTGGCATAACTGTCACGTTCGTTAGTATAGACGGACCAAGGCGCAGCGTACGGAGAGTTCCACATTATTTATTAGAGTGAGAAACTTAGAAAAACCAAAACAATAAATGACCCGTGACGACAATGCAGAGCGAATAGGCAACTAAACATAAACAATATCCCATCACCCACAGGTGGAAAAACCTGCTACTTAAGTATGATCCCCAATTAGAGACGACGATAACCAGCGGCCTCTAATTGGGAATCATACAAATCACCAACGTAGAAAATCAAACCTAGAACCCCACATAGAAAATATAAACTAGAACAACCCCCCTCCAAGTCACGCCCTGACCTACTCTACCATAGAAAATATAAACTAGAACACCCCCCCCCCCAAGTCACGCCCTGACCTACTCTACCATAGAAAATATAAACTTGAACAACCCCCCCAAGTCACGCCTGACCTACTCTACCATAGAAAATATAAACTAGAACACCCCCTCCCAGTCACGCCTGACCTACTTTACCATAGAAAATATAAACTAGAACAACCCCCCCAAGTCACTCCCTGACCTACTCTACCATAGAAAATATAAACTAGAACAACCCCCCAAAGTCACGCCCTGACCTACTCTACCATAGAAAATATAAACTAGAACAACCCCTCCAGTCACGCACTGACCTACTCTACCATAGAAAATATAAACTAGAACAACCCCCCAGTCACGCCCTGACCTACTCTACCATAGAAAATATAAACTAGAACACCCCCCCAAGTCACGCCCTGACCTACTCTACCATAGAAAATATAAAACTAGAACAACCCCCCAAGTCACGCCCTGACCTACTTTACCATAGAAAATATAAACTAGAACACCCCCCCCCCCCAAGTCACGCCCTGACCTACTCTACCATAGAAAATATAAACTAGAACAACCCCCAAGTCACGCCCTGACCTACTTTACCATAGAAAATATAAACTAGAACACCCCCCCCCAAGTCACGCCCTGACCTACTCTACCATAGAAAATATAAACTAGAACAACCCCCCAAGTCACACCCTGACCTACTCTACCATAGAAAATATAAACTAGAACAACCCCCCAGTCACGCCTGACCTACTCTACCATAAAAAATATAAACTAGAACAACCCCTCCAAGTCACGCCCTGACCTACTCTACCATAGAAAATATAAACTAGAACAACCCCCAAGTCACGCCCTGACCTACTCTACCATAGAAAATATAAACTAGAACAACCCCCCTCCCAGTCACGCCCTGACCTACGCTACCATAGAAAATATAAACTAGAACAACCCCCCCAGTCACGCCCTGACCTACTCTACCATAGAAAATATAAACTAGAACAACCCCTCCAGTCACGCCCTGACCTACTTTACCATAGAAAATATAAACTAGAACAACCCCCCTCCCAGTCACGCCCTGACCTACTCTCCCATAGAAAATATAAACTCGAACAACCCCCAAGTCACGCCCTGACCTACTCTACCATAGAAAATATAAACTCGAACAACCCCCCCAAGTCACGCCCTGACCTACTCTACCATAGAAAATATAAACTAGAACAACCCCCAGTCACGCCCTGACCTACTCTACCATAGAAAATATAAACTAGAACAACCCCCCCAGTCACGCCTGACCTACTCTACCATAGAAAATATAAACTAGAACAACCCCCCAGTCACGCCCTGACCTACTTTACCATAGAAAATATAAACTAGAACAACCCCCCCAATTCACGCCCTGACCTACTCTAACATAGAAAATATAAACTAGAACAACCCCCTCCAAGTCACGCCCTGACCTACTCTACCATAGAAAATATAAACTAGAACAACCCCCCAAGTCACGCCTGACCTACTCTACCATAGAAAATATAAACTAGAACAACCCCCATCCAAGTCACGCCTGACCTACTCTACCATAGAAAATATAAACTAGAACAACCCCCATCCAAGTCACGCCCTGACCTACTCTACCATAGAAAATATAAACTAGAACAACCCCCCCAGTCACGCCCTGACCTACTCTACCATAGAAAATATAAACTAGAACAACCCCCTCCCAGTCACGCCCCCTGACCTACGCTACCATAGAAAATATAAACTAGAACAACCCCCCAGTCACGCCCTGACCTACTCTAACATAGAAAATATAAACTAGAACAACCCCCCCAAATCACGCCCTGACCTACTCTAACATAGAAAATATAAACTAGAACAACCCCCCTCCAAGTCACGCCCTGACCTACTCTACCATAGAAAATATAAACTAGAACAACCCCCCCAAGTCACGCCCTGACCTACTCTACCATAGAAAATATAAACTAGAACAACCCCCATCCAAGTCACGCCCTGACCTACTCTACCATAGAAAATATAAACTAGAACAACCCCCATCCAAGTCACGCCCTGACCTACTCTACCATAGAAAATATAAACTAGAACAACCCCCCCAGTCACGCCCTGACCTACTCTACCATAGAAAATATAAACTAGAACAACCCCCCAAGTCACGCCCTGACCTACTCTACCATAGAAAATATAAACTAGAACAACCCCCCCAGTCACGCCCTGACCTACTCTACCATAGAAAATATAAACTAGAACAACCCCTCCAAGTCACGCCCTGACCTACTCTACCATAGAAAATATAAACTAGAACAACCCCAGTCACGCCCTGACCTACTCTACCATAGAAAATATAAACTAGAACAACCCCCTCCCAGTCACGCCCTGACCTACGCTACCATAGAAAATATAAACTAGAACAAGCCCCCAGTCACGCCTGACCTACTCTACCATAGAAAATATAAACTAGAACAACCCTCCAGTCACGCCCTGACCTACTCTACCATAAAAAATATAAACTAGAACAACCCCCCAAGTCACGCCCTGACCTACTCTACCATAGAAAATATAAACTAGAACAACCCCCCAAGTCACGCCCTGACCTACTCTACCATAGAAAATATAAACTAGAACAACCCCCCAGTCACGCCCTGAACTACTCTACCATAGAAAATATAAACTAGAACAACCCCCCAAGTCACGCCCTGACCTACTCTACCATAGAAAATATAAACTAGAACAACCCCCCAAGTCACGCCCTGACCTACTCTACCATAGAAAATATAAACTAGAACAACCCCCCCAGTCACGCCTGACCTACTCTACCATAGAAAATATAAACTAGAACAACCCCCCAGTCACGCCTGACCTACTCTACCATAGAAAATATAAACTAGAACAACCCCCCAAGTCACGCCTGACCTACTCTACCATAGAAAATATAAACTAGAACAACCCCCCCAGTCACGCCCTGACCTACTCTACCATAGAAAATATAAACTAAGAACAACCCCCCAAGTCACGCCCTGACCTACTCTACCATAGAAAATATAAACTAGAACAACCCCCTCCCAGTCACGCCTGACCTACTCTACCATAGAAAATATAAACTAGAACAACCCCCCAGTCACGCCCTGACCTACTCTACCATAGAAAATATAAACTAGAACAACCCCCCCCAGTCACGCCCTGACCTACTTTACCATAGAAAATATAAACTAGAACAACCCCCCAAATCACGCCCTGACCTACTCTAACATAGAAAATATAAACTAGAACAACCCCCTCCAAGTCACGCCCTGACCTACTCTACCATAGAAAATATAAACTAGAACAACCCCCCAAGTCACGCCCTGACCTACTCTACCATAGAAAATATAAACTAGAACAACCCCCCTCCCAGTCACGCCCTGACCTACTCTACCATAGAAAATATAAACTAGAACAACCCCCATCCAAGTCACGCCCTGACCTACTCTACCATAGAAAATATAAACTAGAACAACCCCATCCAAGTCACGCCTGACCTACTCTACCATAGAAAATATAAACTAGAACAACCCCCATCCAAGTCACGCCTGACCTACTCTACCATAGAAAATATAAACTAGAACAACCCCCCCAGTCACGCCTGACCTACTCTACCATAGAAAATATAAACTAGAACAACCCCCCAAGTCACGCCCTGACCTACTCTACCATAGAAAATATAAACTAGAACAACCCCCCCAAGTCACGCCCTGACCTACTCTACCATAGAAAATATAAACTAGAACAACCCCCCCAGTCACGCCCTGACCTACTCTACCATAGAAAATATAAACTAGAACAACCACTCCAAGTCACGCCCTGACCTACTCTACCATAGAAAATATAAACTAGAACAACCCCCCCAGTCACGCCCTGACCTACTCTACCATAGAAAATATAAACTAGAACAACCCCCCTCCCAGTCACGCCCTGACCTACGCTACCATAGAAAATATAAACTAGAACAACCCCCCCAGTCACGCCTGACCTACTCTACCATAGAAAATATAAACTAGAACAACCCCTCCAGTCACGCCTGACCTACTCTACCATAAAAAATATAAACTAGAACAACCCCCCAAGTCACGCCCTGACCTACTCTACCATAGAAAATATAAACTAGAACAACCCCCCAAGTCACGCCTGACCTACTCTACCATAGAAAATATAAACTAGAACAACCCCCAGTCACGCCCTGACCTACTCTACCATAGAAAATATAAACTAGAACAACCCCCCAGTCACGCCCCTGACCTACTCTACCATAGAAAATATAAACTAGAACAACCCCCCAGTCACGCCTGACCTACTCTAACATAGAAAATATAAACTAGAACAACCCCCCAGTCACGCCTGACCTACTCTACCATAGAAAATATAAACTAGAACAACCCCCAGTCACGCCCTGACCTACTCTAACATAGAAAATATAAACTAGAACAACCCCCAGTCACGCCTGACCTACTCTAACATAGAAAATATAAACTAGAACAACCCCCAAGTCACGCCCTGACCTACTCTACCATAGAAAATATAAACTAGAACAACCCCCCAAGTCACGCCCTGACCTACTCTACCATAGAAAATATAAACTAGAACAACCCCCCCAGTCACGCCCCCTGACCTACTCTACCATAGAAAATATAAACTAGAACAACCCCCAAGTCACGCCCTGACCTACTCTACCATAGAAAATATAAACTAGAACAACCCCCCCCAAGTCACGCCCTGACCTACTCTACCATAGAAAATATAAACTAGAACAACCCCCCCCAGTCACGCCCCTGACCTACTCTACCATAGAAAATATAAACTAGAACAACCCCCCAAGTCACGCCCTGACCTACTCTACCATAGAAAATATAAACTAGAACAACCCCCTCCCAGTCACGCCTGACCTACTCTACCATAGAAAATATAAACTAGAACAACCCCCAGTCACGCCCTGACCTACTCTACCATAGAAAATATAAACTAGAACAACCCCCCAGTCACGCCTGACCTACTTTACCATAGAAAATATAAACTAGAACAACCCCCAAATCACGCTCTGACCTACTCTAACATAGAAAATATAAACTAGAACAACCCCCTCCAAGTCACGCCCCTGACCTACTCTACCATAGAAAATATAAACTAGAACAACCCCCAAGTCACGCCCTGACCTACTCTACCATAGAAAATATAAACTAGAACAACCCCCCCAAGTCACGCCCTGACCTACTCTACCATAGAAAATATAAACTAGAACAACCCCCTCCCAGTCACGCCCTGACCTACTCTACCATAGAAAATATAAACTAGAACAACCCCCATCCAAGTCACGCCCTGACCTACTCTACCATAGAAAATATAAACTAGAACAACCCCCATCCAAGTCACGCCCTGACCTACTCTACCATAGAAAATATAAACTAGAACAACCCCCATCCAAGTCACGCCCTGACCTACTCTACCATAGAAAATATAAACTAGAACAACCCCCCAGTCACGCCTGACCTACTCTACCATAGAAAATATAAACTAGAACAACCCCTCCAAGTCACGCCCTGACCTACTCTACCATAGAAAATATAAACTAGAACAACCCCCCAAGTCACGCCTGACCTACTCTACCATAGAAAATATAAACTAGAACAACCCCCCAGTCACGCCCTGACCTACTCTACCATAGAAAATATAAACTAGAACAACCCCTCCAAGTCACGCCTGACCTACTCTACCATAGAAAATATAAACTAGAACAACCCCCCAGTCACGCCCTGACCTACTCTACCATAGAAAATATAAACTAGAACAACCCCTCCCAGTCACGCCTGACCTACGCTACCATAGAAAATATAAACTAGAACAACCCCCCCAGTCACGCCCTGACCTACTCTACCATAGAAAATATAAACTAGAACAACCCCTCCAGTCACGCCCTGACCTACTCTACCATAAAAAATATAAACTAGAACAACCCCCCCAAGTCACGCCCTGACCTACTCTACCATAGAAAATATAAACTAGAACAACCCCCCCAAGTCACGCCCTGACCTACTCTACCATAGAAAATATAAACTAGAACAACCCCCCAGTCACGCCTGACCTACTCTACCATAGAAAATATAAACTAGAACAACCCCCAGTCACGCCCTGACCTACTCTACCATAGAAAATATAAACTAGAACAACCCCCAGTCACGCCTGACCTACTCTACCATAGAAAATATAAACTAGAACAACCCCCCAGTCACGCCCTGACCTACTCTACCATAGAAAATATAAACTAGAACAACCCCCAGTCACGCCCTGACCTACTCTAACATAGAAAATATAAACTAGAACAACCCCCAGTCACGCCCTGACCTACTCTACCATAGAAAATATAAACTAGAACAACCCCCAGTCACGCCTGACCTACTCTAACATAGAAAATATAAACTAGAACAACCCCCAGTCACGCCTGACCTACTCTAACATAGAAAATATAAACTAGAACAACCCCCCAAGTCACGCCCTGACCTACTCTACCATAGAAAATATAAACTAGAACAACCCCCCAAGTCACGCCCTGACCTACTCTACCATAGAAAATATAAACTAGAACAACCCCCCAGTCACGCCTGACCTACTCTACCATAGAAAATATAAACTAGAACAACCCCCAGTCACGCCTGACCTACTCTACCATAGAAAATATAAACTAGAACAACCCCCCAAGTCACGCCCCTGACCTACTCTACCATAGAAAATATAAACTAGAACAACCCCCCAGTCACGCCTGACCTACTCTACCATAGAAAATATAAACTCGAACAACCCCCAAGTCACGCCTGACCTACTCTACCATAGAAAATATAAACTAGAACAACCCCCTCCCAGTCACGCCTGACCTACTCTACCATAGAAAATATAAACTAGAACAACCCCCCAGTCACGCCCTGACCTACTCTACCATAGAAAATATAAACTAGAACAACCCCCCAGTCACGCCCTGACCTACTTTACCATAGAAAATATAAACTAGAACAACCCCCCAAATCACGCCCCTGACCTACTCTAACATAGAAAATATAAACTAGAACAACCCCCTCCAAGTCACGCCTGACCTACTCTACCATAGAAAATATAAACTAGAACAACCCCCCAAGTCACGCCTGACCTACTCTACCATAGAAAATATAAACTAGAACAACCCCCCCAAGTCACGCCTGACCTACTCTACCATAGAAAATATAAACTAGAACAACCCCCTCCCAGTCACGCCTGACCTACTCTACCATAGAAAATATAAACTAGAACAACCCCCATCCAAGTCACGCCTGACCTACTCTACCATAGAAAATATAAACTAGAACAACCCCCATCCAAGTCACGCCTGACCTACTCTACCATAGAAAATATAAACTAGAACAACCCCCATCCAAGTCACGCCCTGACCTACTCTACCATAGAAAATATAAACTAGAACAACCCCCAGTCACGCCTGACCTACTCTACCATAGAAAATATAAACTAGAACAACCCCTCCAAGTCACGCCTGACCTACTCTACCATAGAAAATATAAACTAGAACAACCCCCAAGTCACGCCCTGACCTACTCTACCATAGAAAATATAAACTAGAACAACCCCCCAGTCACGCCTGACCTACTCTACCATAGAAAATATAAACTAGAACAACCCTCCAAGTCACGCCCCTGACCTACTCTACCATAGAAAATATAAACTAGAACAACCCCCAGTCACGCCCTGACCTACTCTACCATAGAAAATATAAACTAGAACAACCCCCTCCCAGTCACGCCCTGACCTACGCTACCATAGAAAATATAAACTAGAACAACCCCCCAGTCACGCCTGACCTACTCTACCATAGAAAATATAAACTAGAACAACCCCTCCAGTCACGCCTGACCTACTCTACCATAAAAAATATAAACTAGAACAACCCCCAAGTCACGCCCTGACCTACTCTACCATAGAAAATATAAACTAGAACAACCCCCCCAAGTCACGCCTGACCTACTCTACCATAGAAAATATAAACTAGAACAACCCCCCAAGTCACGCCCTGACCTACTCTACCATAGAAAATATAAACTAGAACAACCCCCCAGTCACGCCTGACCTACTCTACCATAGAAAATATAAACTAGAACAACCCCCCAGTCACGCCCTGACCTACTCTACCATAGAAAATATAAACTAGAACAACCCCCCAGTCACGCCCCTGACCTACTCTACCATAGAAAATATAAACTAGAACAACCCCCAGTCACGCCCCTGACCTACTCTACCATAGAAAATATAAACTAGAACAACCCCCCAGTCACGCCCTGACCTACTCTAACATAGAAAATATAAACTAGAACAACCCCCAGTCACGCCCTGACCTACTCTACCATAGAAAATATAAACTAGAACAACCCCCCAGTCACGCCCCTGACCTACTCTACCATAGAAAATATAAACTAGAACAACCCCCAGTCACGCCCCTGACCTACTCTAACATAGAAAATATAAACTAGAACAACCCCCCAGTCACGCCCTGACCTACTCTACCATAGAAAATATAAACTAGAACAACCCCCCAGTCACGCCCTGACCTACTCTACCATAGAAAATATAAACTAGAACAACCCCCTCCCAGTCACGCCTGACCTACTCTACCATAGAAAATATAAACTAGAACAACCCCCTCCCAGTCACGCCCCCTGACCTACTCTACCATAGAAAATATAAACTAGAACAACCCCCAGTCACGCCCTGACCTACTCTACCATAGAAAATATAAACTAGAACAACCCCCTCCCAGTCACGCCTGACCTACTCTAACATAGAAAATATAAACTAGAACAACCCCCCTCCCAGTCACGCCCTGACCTACTCTACCATAGAAAATATAAACTAGAACAACCCCCAGTCACGCCCTGACCTACTCTACCATAGAAAATATAAACTAGAACAACCCCCCCCAGTCACGCCCTGACCTACTCTACCATAGAAAATATAAACTCGAACAACCCCCCTCCAAGTCACGCCCTGACCTACTCTAACATAGAAAATATAAACTAGAACAACCCCCCAGTCACGCCCCCTGACCTACTCTAACATAGAAAATATAAACTAGAACAACCCCCCCAGTCACGCCCTGACCTACTCTACCATAGAAAATATAAACTCGAACAACCCCCTCCAAGTCACGCCTGACCTACTCTAACATAGAAAATATAAACTAGAACAACCCCCCAGTCACGCCCTGACCTACTCTACCATAGAAAATATAAACTAGAACAACCCCCAGTCACGCCTGACCTACTCTACCATAGAAAATATAAACTAGAACAACCCCTCCAGTCACGCCCTGACCTACTCTACCATAGAAAATATAAACTAGAACAACCCCC
>NW_027013669.1:5000-15514 GCF_036934945.1 Oncorhynchus masou masou | reverse complement strand
GCCATAGATCCTATGGGTCCTATACAACACCACCAGTCCATAGATCCTATGGGTCCTATACAACACCACTAGTCCATAGATCCTATGGGTTCTATACAATACCACTAGTCCATAGATCCTATGGGTCCTATGCCAACACCGTTAGTCCATAGATCCTATGGGTCACATACAACACCACTAGTCCATAGATCATATGGGTCCCATACAACACCACTAGTCCATAGATCCTATGGGTCCTATACAACACCGCTAGTCCATTGATCATGGGTCCTATACAACACCGCTAGTTCATAGATCCTATGGGTCCTATACAACACCACTAGTCCATAGATCACTATGGGTCCCATACAACACCACTAGTCCATAGATCATATGGGTCCTATACAACACCACTAGTCCATAGATCCTGTGGGTCCTATACAACACCACTAGTCCATAGATCATATGGGTCCTATACAACACTGCTAGTCCATAGATCCTATGGCTACAAAACAGCACCACTAGTCCATATGGTCCTATTCAACACCACTAGTCCATAGATCCTATGGGTCCCATACAACACCACTAGTCCATAGATCATATGGGTCCTATACAACACCGCTAGTCCATAGATCCTATGGGTCCTATACAACACCACTAGTCCATAGATCATATGGGTCCCATACAACACCACTAGTCCATAGATCCTATGGGTCCCATACAACACCACTAGTCCATAGATCCTATGGGTCCCCATACAACACCACTAGTCCATAGATCATATGGGTCCTATACAACACCACTAGTCCATAGATCATATGGGTCCTATACAACACCACTAGTCCATAGATCCTATGGGTCCCATACAACACCACTGTCCATAGATCATATGGGTCCTATACAACACCGCTAGTCCATAGATCCTATGGGTCCTATACAATAGTCCATAGATCCTATGGGTCCTATACAACACCGCTAGTCCATAGATCCTATGGGTCCTATACAATACCACTAGTCCATAGATCCTGTGGGTTCTATACAACACCGCTAGTCCATAGATCCTATGGGTCCTGTACAACACCACTAGTCCATAGATCATATGGGTCCTATACAACACCGCTAGTCCATAGATCATATGGGTCCCATACAACACCACTAGTCCATAGATCCTATGGGTCCCATACAACACCGCTAGTCCATAGATCATATGGGTCCTATACAACACCGCTAGTCCATAGATCCTATGGGTCCTATACAACACCACTAGTCCATAGATCACATGGGTCCCATACAACACCACTAGTCCATAGATCCTATGGGTCCTATACAACACCACTAGTCCATAGATCCTATGGGTCCTATACAACACCACTAGTCCATAGATCATATGGGTCCTATACAACACTGCTAGTCCATAGATCCTATGGGTCCAAAACAGCACCACTAGTCCATAGATCATATGGGTCCCATACAACACCACTAGTCCATAGATCCTATGGGTCCTATACAACACCCCTATGCTAGTCCATAGATCATATGGGTCCTATACAACACCGCTAGTCCATAGATCCTATGGGTCCTATACTACACCACTAGTCCATAGATCACATGGGTCCCATACAACACCACTAGTCCATAGATCCTATGGGTCCTATACAACACCACTAGTCCATAGATCCTATGGGTCCTATACAACACCACTAGTCCATAGATCATATGGGTCCTATACAACACCTGTATAGATCCTATGGCTACAAAACAGCACCACTAGTCCATATGGGTCCTATTCAACACCACTAGTCCATAGATCCTATGGGTCCCATACAACACCACTAGTCCATAGATCATATGGGTCCTATACAACACCGCTAGTCCATAGATCCTATGGGTGCTATACAACACCACTAGTCCATAGATCATATGGGTCCCATACAACACCACTAGTCCATAGATCCTATGGGTCCTATACAACACCACTAGTCCATAGATCCTATGGGTCCCATACAACACCACTAGTCCATAGATCATTATGGGTCCTATACAACACCGCTAGTCCATAGATCCTATGGGTCCTATACAACACTGTTAGTCCATAGATCCTATGGTTCCTATACAACACCGCTAGTCCATAGATCCTATGGGTCCTATACAATACCACTAGTCCATAGATCCTATGGGTCCTATACAACACCACTAGTCCATAGATCCTATGGGTCCTATACAATACCACTAGTCCATAGATCCTATGGGTTCTATACAACACTACTAGTCCATAGATCCTATGGGTCCTATACAACACCACTAGTCCATAAATCATAAGGGTCCTATACAACACCACTAGTCCATAGATCATATGGGTCCCATACAACACCACTAGTCCATAGATCCTATGGGTCCTATACAACACCGCTAGTCCATAGATCATATGGGTCCTATACAACACCGCTAGTCCATAGATCCTATGGGTCCTATACAACACCACTAGTCCATAGATCACATGGGTCCCATACAACACCACTAGTCCATAGATCCTATGGGTCCTATACAACACCACTAGTTCATAGATCCTATGGGTCCATACAACACCGCTAGTCCATAGATCCTATGGGTCCTATACAACACCGCTAGTCCATAGATCCTATGGGTCCTATACAACACCGCTAGTCCATAGATCCTATGGGTCCTATACAATACCACTAGTCCATAGATCCTATGGGTCCTATACAACACCACTAGTCCATAGATCCTATGGATCCTATACAATACCACTAGTCCATAGATCCTATGGGTTCTATACAACACCGCTAGTCCATAGATCCTATGGGTCCTATACAACACCACTAGTCCATAGATCATATGGGTCCTATACAACACCACTAGTCCATAGATCATATGGGTCCCATACAACACCACTAGTCCATAGATCCTATGGGTCCCATACAACACCACTTGTCCATAGATCATATGGGTCCTATACAACACCGCTAGTCCATAGATCCTATGGGTCCTATACAACACCAGTAGTCCATAGATCACATGGGTCCCATACAACACCACTAGTCCATAGATCCTATGGGTCCTATACAACACCACTAGTCCATAGATCCTATGGGTCCTATACAACACCACTAGTCCATAGATCATATGGGTCCTATACAACACTGCTAGTCCATAGATCATATGGGTCCTATACAACACCACTAGTCCATAGATCATATGGGTCCCATACAACACCACTAGTCCATAGATCCTATGGGTCCTATACAACACCGCTAGTCCATAGATCATATGTGTCCTATACAACACCGCTAGTCCATAGATCCTATGGGTCCTATACAACACCACTAGTCCATAGATCACATGGGTCCCATACAACACCACTAGTCCATAGATCCTATGGGTCCTATACAACACACTAGTCCATAGATCCTATGGGTCCTATACAACACCACTAGTCCATAGATCATATGGGTCCTATACAACACTGCTAGTCCATAGATCCTATGGCTACAAAACAGCACCACTAGTCCATATGGGTCCTATTCAACACCACTAGTCCATAGATCCTATGGGTCCATACAACACCACTAGTCCATAGATCACATGTGTCCTATACAACACCGCTAGTCCATAGATCCTATGGGTCCTATACAACACCAGTAGTCCATAGATCATATGGGTCCCATACATCACCACTAGTCCATAGATCCTATGGGTCCTATACATCACCACTAGTCCATAGATCCTATGGGTCCTATACAACACCACTAGTCCATAGATCACATGTGTCCTATACAACACCGCTAGTCCATAGATCCTATTCTGTCCCATACAACACCGCTAGTCCATAGATCCTATGGGTCCTATACAATACCACTAGTCCATAGATCCTATGGGTCCTATACAATACCACTAGTCCATAGATCCTATGGGTCCTATACAACACCACTAGTCCATAGATCCTATGGGTCCTATACAATACCACTAGTCCATAGATCCTATGGGTTCTATACAACACCGCTAGTCCATAGATCCTATGGGTCCTATACAACACCACTAGTCCATAAATCATATGGGTCCTATACAACACCACTAGTCCATAGATCACATGGGTCCCATACAACACCACTAGTCCATAGATCCTATGGGTCCTATACAACACCACTAGTCCATAGATCCTATGGGTCCTATACAACACCACTAGTCCATAGATCATATGGGTCCTATACAACACTGCTAGTCCATAGATCATATGGGTCCTATACAACACCACTAGTCCATAGATCATATGGGTCCCATACAACACCACTAGTCCATAGATCCTATGGGTCCTATACAACACCGCTAGTCCATAGATCATATGGGTCTATACAACACCGCTAGTCCATAGATCCTATGGGTCCTATACAACACCACTAGTCCATAGATCACATGGTCCCATACAACACCACTAGTCCATAGATCCTATGGGTCCTATACAACACCACTAGTCCATAGATCCTATGGGTCCTATACAACACCACTAGTCCATAGATCATATGGGTCCTATACAACACTGCTAGTCCATAGATCCTATGGCTACAAAACAGCACCACTAGTCCATATGGGTCCTATTCAACACCATTAGTCCATAGATCCTATGGGTCCCATACAACACCACTAGTCCATAGATCATATGGGTCCTATACAACACCGCTAGTCCATAGATCCTATGGGTCCTATACAACACCACTAGTCCATAGATCATATGGGTCCCATACAACACCACTAGTCCATAGATCCTATGGGTCCTATACAACACCACTAGTCCATAGATCCTATGGGTCCCATACAACACCACTAGTCCATAGATCATATGGGTCCTATACAACACCGCTAGTCCATAGATCCTATGGGTCCTATACAACACCGCTAGTCCATAGATCCTATGGTTCCTATACAACACCGCTAGTCCATAGATCCTATGGGTCCTATACAATACCACTAGTCCATAGATCCTATGTGTCCTATACAACACCACTAGTCCATAGATCCTATGGGTCCTATACAATACCACTAGTCCATAGATCCTATGGGTTCTATACAACACCGCTAGTCCATAGATCCTATGGGTCTATACAACACCACTAGTCCATAAATCATATGGGTCCTATACAACACCACTAGTCCATAGATCATATGGGTCCCATACAACACCACTAGTCCATAGATCCTATGGGTCCTATACAACACCGCTAGTCCATAGATCATATGGGTCCTATACAACACCGCTAGTCCATAGATCCTATGGGTCCTATACAACACCACTAGTCCATAGATCACATGGGTCCCATACAACACCACTAGTCCATAGATCCTATGGGTCCTATACAACACCACTAGTCCATAGATCCTATGGGTCGTATACAACACCACTAGTCCATAGATCATATGGGTCTATACAACACTGCTAGTCCATAGATCATATGGGTCCTATACAACACTGCTAGTCCATAGATCCTATGGCTACAAAAACAGCACCACTAGTCCATATGGGTCCTATTCAACACCACTAGTCCATAGATCCTATGGGTCCCATACAACACCACTAGTCCATAGATCATATGGGTCTATACAACACCGCTAGTCCATAGATCCTATGGGTCCTATACAACACCACTAGTCCATAGATCATATGGGTCCCATACAACACCACTAGTCCATAGATCCTATGGGTCCTATACAACACCACTAGTCCATAGATCCTATGGGTCCCATACAACACCACTAGTCCATAGATCATATGGGTCCTATACAACACCGCTAGTCCATAGATCCTATGGGTCCTATACAACACCACTAGTCCATAGATCCTATGGTTCCTATACAACACCGCTAGTCCATAGATCCTATGGGTCCTATACAATACCACTAGTCCATAGATCCTATGGGTCCTATACAACACCACTAGTCCATAGATCCTATGGGTCCTATACAATACCACTAGTCCATAGATCCTATGGGTTCTATACAACACCGCTAGTCCATAGATCCTATGGGTCCTATACAACACCACTAGTCCATAGATCATATGGGTCCCATACAACACCACTAGTCCATAGATCCTATGGGTCATATACAACACCACTAGTCCATAGATCCTATGGGTCCCATACAACACCACTAGTCCATAGATCATATGGGTCCTATACAACACCGCTAGTCCATAGATCCTATGGGTCCTATACAACACCGCTAGTCCATAGATCCTATGGTTCCTATACAACACCGCTAGTCCATAGATCCTATGGGTCCTATACAATACCACTAGTCCATAGATCCTATGGGTCCTATACAACACCACTAGTCCATAGATCCTATGGGTCCTATACAATACCACTAGTCCATAGATCCTATGGGTTCTATACAACACCGCTAGTCCATAGATCCTATGGGTCCTATACAACACCACTAGTCCATAAATCATATGGGTCCTATACAACACCACTAGTCCATAGATCATATGGGTCCCATACAACACCACTAGTCCATAGATCCTATGGGTCCTATACAACACCGCTAGTCCATAGATCATATGGGTCCTATACAACACCGCTAGTCCATAGATCCTATGGGTCCTATACAACACCACTAGTCCATAGATCACATGGGTCCCATACAACACCACTAGTCCATAGATCCTATGGGTCCTATACAACACCACTAGTCCATAGATCCTATGGGTCGTATACAACACCACTAGTCCATAGATCATATGGGTCCTATACAACACTGCTAGTCCATAGATCATATGGGTCCTATACAACACTGCTAGTCCATAGATCCTATGGCTACAAAACAGCACCACTAGTCCATATGGGTCCTATTCAACACCATTAGTCCATAGATCCTATGGGTCCCATACAACACCACTAGTCCATAGATCATATGGGTCCTATACAACACCGCTAGTCCATAGATCCTATGGGTCCTATACAACACCACTAGTCCATAGATCATATGGGTCCCATACAACACCACTAGTCCATAGATCCTATGGGTCCTATACAACACCACTAGTCCATAGATCCTATGGGTCCCATACAACACCACTAGTCCATAGATCATATGGGTCCTATACAACACCGCTAGTCCATAGATCCTATGGGTCCTATACAACACCGCTAGTCCATAGATCCTATGGTTCCTATACAACACCGCTAGTCCATAGATCCTATGGGTCCTATACAATACCACTAGTCCATAGATCCTATGGGTCCTATACAACACCACTAGTCCATAGATCCTATGGGTCCTATACAATACCACTAGTCCATAGATCCTATGGGTTCTATACAACACCGCTAGTCCATAGATCCTATGGGTCCTATACAACACCACTAGTCCATAAATCATATGGGTCCTATACAACACCACTAGTCCATAGATCATATGGGTCCCATACAACACCACTAGTCCATAGATCCTATGGGTCCTATACAACACCGCTAGTCCATAGATCATATGGGTCCTATACAACACCGCTAGTCCATAGATCCTATGGGTCCTATACAACACCACTAGTCCATAGATCACATGGGTCCCATACAACACCACTAGTCCATAGATCCTATGGGTCCTATACAACACCACTAGTCCATAGATCCTATGGGTCGTATACAACACCACTAGTCCATAGATCATATGGGTCCTATACAACACTGCTAGTCCATAGATCATATGGGTCCTATACAACACCACTAGTCCATAGATCATATGGGTCCCATACAACACCACTAGTCCATAGATCCTATGGGTCCTATACAACACCGCTAGTCCATAGATCATATGGGTCCTATACAACACCGCTAGTTCATAGATCCTATGGGTCCTATACAACACCACTAGTCCATAGATCACATGGGTCCCATACAACACCACTAGTCCATAGATCCTATGGGTCCTATACAACACCACTAGTCCATAGATCCTATGGGTCCTATACAACACCACTAGTCCATAGATCATATGGGTCCTATACAACACTGCTAGTCCATAGATCCTATGGCTACAAAACAGACCACTAGTCCATATGGGTCCTATTCAACACCACTAGTCCATAGATCCTATGGGTCCTATTCAACACCACTAGTCCATAGATCCTATGGGTCCTATTCAACACCACTAGTCCATAGATCCTATGGGTCCCATACAACACCACTAGTCCATAGATCATATGGGTCCTATACAACACCGCTAGTCCATAGATCCTATGGGTCCTATACAACACCAGTAGTCCATAGATCATATGGGTCCCATACATCACCACTAGTCCATAGATCCTATGGGTCCTATACAACACCACTAGTCCATAGATCCTATGTGTCCTATACAACACCACTAGTCCATAGATCATATGGGTCCTATACAACACTGCTAGTCCATAGATCCTATGGCTACAAAACAGCACCACTAGTCCATATGGGTCCTATTCAACACCACTAGTCCATAGATCCTATGGGTCCTATACAACACCACTAGTCCATATGGGTCCTATTCAACACCACTAGTCCATAGATCCTATGGGTCACATATACAGCAGCTGGGAACTGTCTTTACAGTTGGCAGGTTTACAGTTGGCAGGTTTACAGTTGGCAGGTTTACAGTTGGCAGTTTTACAGTTGGCAGGTTTACATTTGGCAGGTTTACAGTTGGCAGGTTTACAGTTGGCAGGTTTACAGTTGGCAGGTTTACAGTTGGCAGTTTGTCTCCAGTAAAACAAGCTTTTCCACAGGCCGTAGATGTCTGCCGCCATTTTCTCGCGATTATTTTTTTTAAATCGGTGCGCACTCGGTTCGCAAATTACGGCTGGCACTCTCTTTAGAACAGGGGTGTCAATTGGGCAGGATATGGCAGTACCCTAGCTAGCTCAACGCCAGGTTGCTAATATTCCCCATCCCCATTAAAAGCCAAACGCAGTTTAGCGGTGTTAAGGACTGACTTTAGGACCATGCGGAGGCCTGGGAGTGGGAGGGAAGGATGTTCGTATGGCTGGCTGACTTAATGGAGCGCTCATTGATGCAACTGCAGGTAACAGCGTGACTTTTTCTCAAAACGGTGCAGAGGTCAAGTTGGCTGTAGTAGATGGCTTTGGCCACATAACTGCTAAACTAGAGGTTTAATCCCACGGTGCTGAGATAGTGCATAGCAGCTAATTGTTGTATGTTTTTTGTAGAATGTTCAGTCTCCTATTGACTGAGGTGAATGTCTCTTATTGACTGAGGTGAATGTTCAGTCTCCTATTGACTGAGGTGAATGTCCAGTCTCCTATTGACTGAGGTGAATGTCCAGTCTCCTATTGACTGAGGTGAATGTCCAGTCTCTTATTGACTGAGGTGAATGTCCAGTCTCCTATTGACTGAGGTGAATGTCCAGTCTCTGAGGTGAATGTCCAGTCTCCTATTGACTGAGGTGAATGTCCAGTCTCCTATTGACTGAGGTGAATGTCCAGTCTCCTATTGACTGAGGTGAATGTCCAGTCTCCTATTGACTGAGGTGAATGTCCAGTCTCCTATTGACTGAGGTGAATGTCTCCTATTGACTGAGGTGAATGTCTCCTATTGACTGAGGTGAATGTTCAGTCTCCTATTGACTGAGGTGAATGTTCTGTCTCTTATTGACTGAGGTGAATGTTCAGTCTCCTATTGACTGAGGTGAATGTCTCCTATTGACTGAGGTGAATGTCTCCTATTGACTGAGGTAAATGTCTCCTATTGACTGAGGTGAATGTCCAGTCTCCTATTGACTGAGGTGAATGTCTCCTATTGACTGAGGTGAATGTCCAGTCTCCTATTGACTGAGGTAAATGTTCAGTCTCCTATTGACTGAGGTGAATGTTCAGTCTCTTATTGACTGAGGTGAATGTCTCTTATTGACTGAGGTGAATGTCTCTTATTGACTGAGGTGAATGTCCAGTCTCCTATTGACTGAGGTGAATGTCTCCTATTGACTGAGGTGAATGTTCAGTCTCCTATTGACTGAGGTGAATGTTCAGTCTCCTATTGACTGAGGTGAATGTTCAGTCTCCTATTGACTGAGGTGAATGTTCAGTCTCCTATTGACTGAGGTGAATGTCTCCTATTGACTGAGGTGAATGTCTCCTATTGACTGAGGTGAATGTCTCCTATTGACTGAGGTGAATGTCCAGTCTCCTATTGACTGAGGTGAATGTCTCCTATTGACTGAGGTGAATGTTCAGTCTCCTATTGACTGAGGTGAATGTTCAGTCTCTTATTGACTGAGGTGAATGTCTCCTATTGACTGAGGTGAATGTCTCCTATTGACTGAGGTGAATGTCTCCTATTGACTGAGGTGAATGTCTCCTATTGACTGAGGTGAATGTCCAGTCTCCTATTGACTGAGGTGAATGTCTCCTATTGACTGAGGTGAATGTCCAGTCTCCTATTGACTGAGGTGAATGTCTCCTATTGACCGAGGTGAATGTTCAGTCTCTTATTGACTGAGATGAATGTCTCTTATTGACTGAGGTGAATGTC
>NW_027013668.1:0-15514 GCF_036934945.1 Oncorhynchus masou masou | reverse complement strand
ATATTGCTTCGTTCAGTTACGTATTGCTCACAACAAATACTGGGGTAAAACACAGAACAACTGAACAATCAGTTTGAGGACACTTTTCACCAGACAATGCAGCAATCATACTGTATTTTGGTTTTGAAACTTTCGGTTTCTCATACCTCAAAGCTTAAAAAGGGTTCCATTACATGAGCATATTCCACAGTTTCCTATAGTGGTCAGAGTTATACCCCCTTTTTACACCCAAAGAACAAAAAGAGACAAAAAGAAAAGATGGCCACCTAGAATTCAAAAGTTGAACAAGTTCTTTTGTGATTAGGTACTTTAGGGTTTGGATCAGCCCAACAGTACCATGACCATGGCGCCCACATGTCCAGTGACCTGTAAAACCCAAGTAATAACGAAGAACGGAATTATTGCATGCGTTGCTGTAATCCTGAATATTTTAGTATCTAGGTTCTTTTTAGGATAGTGACAATATGATCGGCCTTAGGAATTATAACGTTCTTTACAGGATTTCATACCACTTCCCTATACCCATAAATCATTTCCCATTCCGTACACATGTACAACAGACAAAAGACTGCAATGCTTTGCAGGTCCTTTTCCTTGAACTACAAAACCTTTTTGAGAAGGCAAAATACATGCAATCTTTGTTGACTCAGGCAAAGCTGCAGCATCTGTTGGGTGATCTCCTTCTGACCTTCTGTGTGAAGGCACATTTGGATTGATGCAATCCAACAGCAATCCATAAAATCTGTGAACATTGCATAAATATTCCTTTTGGTGCTTGCTGAGGCTAATGCATCTGACAAAATGTGGAGCTAATAGACATAATCCTCTTGGACCCTTCCACAGACACATGAAGGCCAGAGAGGTATTTACAGGAAATGCTGCTATTTTCCTAGGTAAAGACTCTCAGAGTAAGGACAGAGCTAACTCTATACATTCACTCCTTTCAGTCACTGTGAGTTTGTGCAGATTGAACCAGACTAGAGAAACACATGTTGCCATCTCTCTGCAGAGTGGGGTTCTGTGTGAAATATTGCTCCATTTGGACTCACATTAGTTCATGTGGGATTCCTGAAGGCATTTCCATGTCCCTTATTCTGTACCTCATGGAGGGTGCTATCTATCCTGACTGTGTCCATGTTCCCCAGGGCCTTGGTTCAGTACAGTATAGTATTTAACAGTAAGAGGGTTTGTGTGCAGACCCCAGCTCGAGACTGTTTGGCTAGGTCTTTAGGAGGAAAGCAGGACTGGGCATGTGGAGGAGGTGGTGGGAGCTGACCCAACACTGCAGACATGAGGGCCTGTCAGGACAGTGGCAGCTAACATTGGTAGTGGATATGCTGGTGTTGGTGCACTTTTCCATCCATGTGTGAGTGTGTGTGTGTGTGGATGTCTGTGTAGATCTTTGGGTAGACTTTAGGGACCGCCAGACCGCTGCCTCCCTGGGCCAGGAGGAGCTGCTGCTGCTGGGTCATGTAGTAGCTCAGGCAGTCTTTGTCCCCGCTGGGGGGGCAGGCTGGTACCCGTGGGGGCGAGGCGCTGTAAGACGGTCAGGGCCTGGGCGGTGACCACACCTCCAGAGGAGCAGTGGCGTTTGGATTGACAGAACCACAGCAGGACAGTACCCAGGATGAACACCAACCCTGCTGGGAGGCCGATGATCACAGGCCAGGGCAGGCTGGGAGAGGTAGCCGTGGGGATGGGAGTGTGGTGAGGCTTTGGGTCTGGAGGGGAGAGAAGAGGAAATATGCGGAGTTATGAGCAGCTTGGTCAAAAGTCACTTTCAAAACCTGATGGTGAATACATACAGTAGTAAGTATCACCATTATTAAAACAAGTTCAGTTTAACAGTTTTGGATGATGGGTGCATAACATGTTGTTTAGTTGTAAATGTGACAGGATATTACGTGGTTGTAACATAACAGGGTGTCATGGTTAAACAGGGTGTCATATTATATGGTGGTAACAGGGTGTCATGGTTAAACAGGGTGTTATAATGCGGTGGTAACGGGTGTTATAATATGGTTGTAACAGGGATTTATGGTTAAACATGGTGTAACAATGGTGGTAACAGGGGTTTTATAATATGAAACGGTAACAGGGTGTTATGGTTAAACATGGTGTTATAATATGGTGGTAACATGGTGTTATGGTTAAACATGGTGTTATAATATGGTGGTAACAGGTTGTTATGGTTAAACATGGTGTTATAATGTAAAGAACAGTAACATGGTGTTATGGTTAAACATGGTGTTATAATATGGTTGTAACAGGGAGTTATGGTTAAACAGGGTGTTATAATATGGTTAAACAGGGTGTCATACTATGGTGGTAACAGGGTGTTATGGGTAAACAGGGTGTTATATGGTTGTATCAGGGAGTTATGGTTAAACATGGTGTTATAATATGGTGGTAACATGGTGTTATGGTTAAACAGGGTGTCATAATATGGTGGTAACAGGATGTTACAGGTAAACAGGGTGTTATGGTTAAACAGTAATGTTTTATAATATGGTTGTAACAGGGTGTTATGGTTAAACATGTGTTATAATATGGTGGTAACATGGTGTTATGGTTCAACAGGGTGTCATAATATGGTGATAACAGGGTGTTATGGGTAAACAGGGTGTTACTTGTAACAGGGTGGTTAGACATGGTGTTATGGTGGTAACGGGATGGTTAAATGGTTAAACAGGGTGTTAAACAGGGTAATATGGTGGTAACAGGATAAGGTAAACAGGGTGGAACAGGGAGTTATGGTTAAACAGTGTGTTATAAAATGGTGGTAACAGGGTGTTATGGTTAAACAGGGTGTTATAATATGGTGGTAACAGGGTGTTATAATATGGGTAACATGGATTTATGGTTAAACATGTGCTATATGCTTTTATAATATGTAACAGGGAGTTATGGTTAGACATGGTGTTATAATATGGTGGTAACAGGGTGTTATAATATGTTAAACAGGGAGTTATGGTTAAACATGGTGTTATAATATGGTGGTAACATGGTGTTATGGTTAAACAGGGTGTCATAATATGGTGGTAACAGGATGTTACAGGTGTTAAATAGGGTGGAACATGGTGTTATGGTTAAACAGGGTGTTATAAAATGGTGGTAACAGGTTGTTATGGTTAAACAAGGTGTTATAATATGGTGGTAACAGGGTGTTAAACATGGTGTTAAATATGGTTGTAACATGGATTTATGGTTAAACATGGTGTTATAATATGGTGGTAACAGGGTTTATGGTTAAACAGGGTTATACTATATGTTTGTAACAGGGATATGTTATGGTTAAAACATGGTGTTATAATATGGTGGTAACATGGGTTATGGTTATAATATGTTTGTAACAGGAGGGTGTTATATGGTTAAACATGGTGTTATAATATGGTGGTTATGGTTACAGGTGTTATAATAATGGTTTGTAACATGGAGTGTATGGGTAAGCAGGGTATATGCTTGTAACAGGGAGTTATGGTTAGACATATAATATGGTGGTAACAGAGGTGGTATGGTTAAACATGGTATTATAATATGGTGGTGACATGGTTAAACAGGGTGTCACAATATGGTGGAAACAGGATGTTACAGGTAAATTGAATTGGAACAGGGAGTTATGTTAAGCAGGGTGTTATAAAATGGTGGTAACAGGGAGTTATGGTTAAACAGGGTGTTATAATATGGTGGTAACAGAGGTTGTAATGGGGTTAAACAGGGTGTTATAATATGGTGGTAACATTTTATAATATGTTTGTAACAGTTATGGTTAAACAAGGAATGTTATAATATGGTGATAACATGTTGTTATGATTAAACAGGGTGGTTAAACATGGTGTTAATATGGTGGTAACAGGGTGTTATAGTATGTTTGTAACATGGAGTTATGGTTAAGCAGGGTGTCATAATATGGTGGTAACAGGGGTGTTATGGTTATGGTGTTATAATATGGTGGTAACATGGTGTTATGGTTAAACAGGGTGTCATAATATGGTGGTAACAGGGTGTTATAATATGGTGGTAACAGGGTGTAATGGGTAAACAGGGTGTTATATGGTGGTAACATGGTGTTATGGTTACACAAGGTGTCATAATATGGTGGTAACAGGATGCTACAGGTAAACAGGGTGTTATGGTTAAACAGTGTGTTATAATATGGTGGTAACATGGTGTTATGGTTAAACATGGTGTTATAATATGGTGATAACATGTTGTTATGATTAAACAGGGTGTCATAATATGGTGGTAACAGGGTGTTACAGGTAAACAGGGTGTACCAGGGTGTTATATGGTGGCAACGGGGAGTTATGGTTAAACAGGGTGTTATAATATGGTTGTAACAGGGTGTTATAATATGGTTGTAACAGGGAGTTATGGTTAAACATGGTGTTATAATATGGTGGTAACAGGTTGTTATGGTAAAACATGGTGTTATAATATGGTGGTAACAGGGTGTAATGGTTAAACAGGGTGTCATAATATGGTGGTAACAGGGTGTTATGGGTAACCAGGGTGTTATATGCTTGTAACAGGGAGTTATGGTTAAACATGGTGTCATAATATGGTGGTAACATGGTGTTATGGTTAAACAGGGTGTCATAATATGGTGGTAACAGGATGTTACAGTTAAACAGGGTGGAACAGGGTGTTATGGTTAAACAGTGTGTTATAATATGGTGGTAACATGGTGTTATGGTTAAACATGGTGTTATAATATGGTGGTAACATGGTGTTATGGTTAAACAGGGTGTCATAATATGGTGGTAACAGGATGTTACAGGTAAACAGGGTGTTATGGTTAAACAGGGTGTTATAATATGGTGGTAACATGGTGTTATGGTTAAACAGTGTGTTATAATATGGTGGTAACAGGGTGTTATGGTTAAACATGGTGTCATAATATGGTGGTAACAGGGTGTTATGGGTAAACAGGGTGTTATATGGTTGTAACAAGGAGTTATGGTTAAACATGGTGTTATAATATGGTGGTAACATGGTGTTATGGTTAAACATGGTGTTATAATATGGTGGTAACATGGTGTTATGGTTAAACATGGTGTTATAATATGGTGGTAACATGGTGTTATGGTTAAACATGGTGTTATAATATGGTGGTAACATGGTGTTATGGTTAAACAGTGTGTTATAATATGATGGTGGTAACAGGGTGTTTTGGTTAAACATGGTGTTATATTATGGTTGTAACAGGGAGTTATGGTTAAACGGGTATACATGGTGTTATGTTTAAACAGGTGTTATAATATGTGGTAACATGGTGTTATGGTTAAACATGGTGTTGTGGTGGTAACAGGTTGTTATGGTTAAACATGGTGTTATAATATGGTGGTAACAGGGTGTTATGGTTAAACATGGTGTTATAATATGGTTGTAACAGGGAGTTATGGTTAAACAGGGTGTTATAATATGGTGGTAACAGGGTGTTATGGTTAAACAGGGTCATGTACTATGGTGATGTTTTGGGGTGTTATGGGTAAACAGGGTGTTATATGGTTGTATCAAGGAGTTATGGTTAAACATGGTGCTGATATTATGGTGGTAACATGGTGTTATGGTTAAACAGGGTGTCATAATATGGTGGTAACAGGATGTTACAGGTAAACAGGGTGTAGGGTGTTATATGGTGGTAGCAGGGGGTAATGAGTTAAACAGGGTGTTATAATATGGTTGTAACGAGGAGTTATGGTTAAACAGTGTGTTATAATATGGTGGTAACAGGGTGTAATGGTTCAACAGGGTGTCATAATATGGTGGTAACAGGACGTTATGGGTAAACAGGGTGTTATATGCTTGTAACAGGGGTTATGGTTAGACATGGTGTTATAATATGGTGGTAACAGGGTGGTATGGTTAAACATGGTATTATAATATGGTGGTGACATGGTGTTATGGTTAAACAGGGTGTCACAATATGGTGGTAACAGGATGTTACAGGTAAACAGATTGGAACAGGGAGTTATGGTTAAGCAGGGTGTTATAAATGGTGGTAACAGGGTGTTATGGTTAAACAGGGTGTTATAATATGGTGGTAACAGGGTGTTATAATATGGTTGTAAACATGGATTTATGGTTAAACATGGTGTTATAATATGGTGGTAACAGGGTTTTATAATATGTTTGTAACAGGGAGTTATGGTTAAACATGGTGTTATAATATGGTGGTAACAGGGTGTTATAATATGTTTGTAACAGGGAGTTATGGTTAAACATGGTGTTATAATATGGTGGTAACAGGGTGTTATAATATGTTTGTAACATGGAGTTATGGTTAAAACATGGTCATAATATGGTGGTAACAGGGTGTTATGGTTAAACATGGTGTTATAATATGGTGGTAACATGGTGTTATGGTTAAACAGGGTGTCATAATATGGTGGTAACAGGGTGTTATTTATAATATGGTGGTAACAGGGTGTAATGGAAGGTAAACAGGGTGTTATATGGTGGTAACATGGTGTTGTGGTTAACAAGGTGTCATAATATGGCTGTAACAGGATGCTACATGTAAACAGGGTGTTATGGTTAAACAGTGTGTTATAATATGGTGGTAACATGGTGTTATGATTTAAACATGGTGTTATAATATGGTGATAACGTAGTATTTATGATTAAACAGGGTGTCATAATATGGTGGTAACAGGGTGTTACAGGTAAACGAAAGTACCAGGGTGTTATATGGTGGCAGGGGAGTTATGGTTAAACAGGGTGTTATAATATGGTTGTAACAGGGTGTTATAATATGGTTGTAACAGGGAGTTATGGTTAAACATGGTGTTATAATATGGTGGTAACAGGTTGTTATGGTAAAACATGGTGTTATAATATGGTGGTAACAGGGTGTAATGGTTAAACATGGTGTCATAATATGGTGGTAACAGGGTGTTATGGGTAACCAGGGTGTTATATGCTTGTAACAGGGGTTATGGTTAAACATGGTGTCATAATATGGTGGTAACATGGTGTTATGGTTAAACAGGGTGTCATAATATGGTGGTAACAGGATGTTACAGTTAAACAGGGTGGAACAGGGTGTTATGGTTAAACAGTGGTTATAATATGGTGGTAACATGAGGGGTTAAACATGGTGTTATAATATGGTGGTAACATGGTGTTATGGTTAAACAGGTGTCATAATATGGTGGTAACAGGATGTTAGGTAAACAGGGTGTTATGGTTAAACATGGTGTTATAATATGGTGGTAACATGGTGTTATGGTTAAACAGTGTGTTATAATATGGTGGTAACAGGGTGTTATGGTTAAACATGGTGTAATAATAAGGTGGTAAAATGGAGTTATGGGTAAACAGGGTGTTATATGGTTGTAACAAGGAGTTATGGTTAAACATGGTGTTATAATATGGTGGTAACATGGTGTTATGGTTAAACATGGTGTTATAATATGGTGGTAACATGGTGTTATGGTTAAACATGGTGTTATAATATGGTGGTAACATGGTGTTATGGTTAAACATGGTGTTATAATATGGTGGTAACATGGTGTTATGGTTAAACATGGTGTTATATAATATGGTGGTAACAGGGTGTTTTGGTTAAACATGGTGTTAAAATATGGTGGTAACATGGTGTTATGTTTAAACAGTGTGTTTATAATATGGTGGTAACATGGTGTATGGTTAAACATGGTGTCATAATATGGTGGTAACATGGTGTTATGGTTAAACATGGTGTTATAATATGGTGGTAACAGGTGTTATGGTTAAACATGGTGTCATAATATGGTGGTAACATGGTGTATGGTTAAACAGGGTGTCATAATATGGTTGTAACAATGTTACAGGTAAACAAGTTTATGGTTAAACATGGTGTTATAATAGGTGGTAACATGGTGTTATGGTTAAACATGGTGTTATAATATGGTGGTAACATGGTGTTACAGGTAAACATGGTGTTATAATATGGTGGCAACATGGAGTTATGGTTAAACATGGTGTTATAATATGGTTGTAACAGGGTGTTATAATATGGTGTAACAGGGAGTTATGGTTAAACAGGTGTTATAATATGGTGGTAACAGGTTGTTTTGGTTAAACATGGTGTTATAATATGGTTGTAACAGGGAGTTATGGTTAAACAGGGTGTTATAATATGGTGGTAACAGGGTGTTATGGTTAAACATGGTGTTATAATATGGTGGTAACATGGTGTTATGGTTAAACATGGTGTTATAATATGGTGGTAACAGGTTGTTATGGTTAAACATGGTGTTATAATATGGTGGTAACATGGTGTTATGGTTAAACATGGTGTTATAATATGGTTGTAACAGGGAGTTATGGTTAAACAGGGTGTTATAATATGGTGGTAACAGGGTGTTATGGTTAAACAGGGTGTCATACTATGGTGGTAACAGGGTGTTATGGGTAAACAGGGTGTTATATGGTTGTATCAGGGAGTTATGGTTAAACATGGTGTTATAATATGGTGGTAACATGGTGTTATGGTTAAACAGGGTGTCATAATATGGTGGTAACAGGATGTTACAGGTAAACAGGGTGTACCAGGGTGTTATATGGTGGTAACGGGGAGTAATGGTTAAACAGGGTGTTATAATATGGTTGTAACAGGGAGTTATGGTTAAACAGTGTGTTATAATATGGTGGTAACAGGGTGTAATGGTTCAACAGGGTGTCATAATATGGTGGTAACGGGGTGTTATGGGTAAACAGGGTGTTATATGCTTGTAACAGGGAGTTATGGTTAGACATGGTGTTATAATATGGTGGTAACAGGGTGTTATGGTTAAACATGGTATTATAATATGGTGGTGACATGGTGTTATGGTTAAACAGGGTGTCACAATATGGTGGTAACAGGATGTTACAGGTAAACAGGGTGGAACAGGGAGTTATGGTTAAGCGGGGTGTTATAAGATGGTGGTAACAGGTGTTATGGTTAAACAGGGTGTTATAATATGGTGGTAACAGGGTGTTATAATATGGTTGTAACATGGATTTATGGTTAAACATGGTGTTATAATATGGTGGTAACAGGGTTTTATAATATGTTTGTAACAGGGAGTTATGGTTAAACATGGTGTTATAATATGGTGGTAACAGGGTGTTATAATATGTTTGTAACAGGGAGTTATGGTTAAACATGGTGTTATAATATGGTGGTAACAGGGTGTTATAATATGTTTGTAACATGGAGTTATGGTTAAGCAGGGTGTCATAATATGGTGGTAACAGGGTGTTATGGTTAAACATGGTGTTATAATATGGTGGTAACATGGTGTTATGGTTAAACAGGGTGTCATAATATGGTGGTAACAGGGTGTTATAATATGGTGGTAACAGGGTGTAATGGGTAAACAGGGTGTTATATGGTGGTAACATGGTGTTATGGTTACACAAGGTGTCATAATATGGTGGTAACAGGATGCTACAGGTAAACAGGGTGTTATGGTTAAACAGTGTGTTATAATATGGTGGTAACATGGTGTTATGGTTAAACATGGTGTTATAATATGGTGATAACATGTTGTTATGATTAAACAGGGTGTCATAATATGGTGGTAACAGGGTGTTACAGGTAAACAGGGTGTACCAGGGTGTTATATGGTGGCAACGGGAGTTATGGTTAAACAGGGTGTTATAATATGGTTGTAACAGGGTGTTATAATATGGTTGTAACAGGGAGTTATGGTTAAACATGGTGTTATAATATGGTGGTAACAGGTTGTTATGGTAAAACATGGTGTTATAATATGGTGGTAACAGGGTGTAATGGTTAAACAGGGTGTCATAATATGGTGGTAACAGGGTGTTATGGGTAAACAGGGTGTTATATGCTTGTAACAGGGAGTTATGGTTAAACATGGTGTCATAATATGGTGGTAACATGGTGTTATGGTTAAACAGGGTGTCATAATATGGTGGTAACAGGATGTTACAGTTAAACAGGGTGGAACAGGGTGTTATGGTTAAACAGTGTGTTATAATATGGTGGTAACATGGTGTTATGGTTAAACATGGTGTTATAATATGGTGGTAACATGGTGTTATGGTTAAACAGGGTGTCATAATATGGTGGTAACAGGATGTTACAGGTAAACAGTGTTATGGTTAAACAGGGTGTTATAATATGGTGGTAACATGGTGTTATGGTTAAACAGTGTGTTATAATATGGTGGTAACAGGTGTTATGGTTAAACATGGTGTCATAATATGGTGGTAACAGGGTGTTATGGGTAAACAGGGTGTTATATGGTTGTAACAAGGAGTTATGGTTAAACATGGTGTTATAATATGGTGGTAACATGGTGTTATGGTTAAACATGGTGTTATAATATGGTGGTAACATGGTGTTATGGTTAAACATGGTGTTATAATATGGTGGTAACATGGTGTTATGGTTAAACGCTGGTGTTATAATATGGTGGTAACATGGTGTTATGGTTAAACAGTGTGTTATAATATGGTGGTAACAAGGTGTTTTTGGTTAAACATGGTGTTAAAATATGGTGGTAACATGGTGTTATGTTTAAACAGTGTGTTATAATATGGTGGTAACATGGTGTTATGGTTAAACATGGTGTCATAATATGGTGGTAACATGGGTGTTATGGTTAAACATGGTGTTATAATATGGTGGTAACAGGGTGTTATGGTTAAACATGGTGTTATAATATGGTGGTAACAGGGTGTTACGGTTAAACAGGGTGTCATAATGGTTAAACAGTGATGTTACAGGTAAACAGGGTGTTATGGTTAAACAGTGTGTTATAATATGGTGGTAACATGGTGTTATGGTTAAACATGGTGTTATAATATGGTGGTAACATGGTGTTACAGGTAAACAGGGTGTACCAGGGTGTTATATGGTGGCAACAGGGAGTTATGGTTAAACAGGGTGTTATAATATGGTTGTAACAGGGTGTTATAATATGGTTGTAACAGGGAGTTATGGTTAAACATGGTGTTATAATATGGTGGTAACAGGTTGTTATGGTAAAACATGGTGTTATAATATGGTGGTAACATGGTGTTATGGTTAAACATGGTGTTATAATATGGTTGTAACAGGGAGTTATGGTTAAGCATGGTGTTATAATATGGTGGTAACAGGTTTTTATAATATGTTTGTAACAGGGAGTTATGGTTAAACATGGTGTTATAATATGGTGGTAACAGGGTGTTATAATATGGTGGTAACAGGGTGTTATGGTTAAACATGGTGTTATAATATGGTGGTAACATGGTGTTATGGTTAAACAGGGTGTCATAATATGGTGGTAACAGGGTGTTACAGGTAAACAGGGTGTTATATGCTTGTAACAGGGAGTTATGGTTAAACATGGTGTTATAATATGGTGGTAACATGGTGTTATGATTAAACAGTGTTTTATAATATGGTGGTAACAGGGTGTTATGGTTAAACATGGTGTTATAGTATGGTGGTAACATGGTGTTATGGTTAAACATGGTGTTATAATAAGGTGGTAACATGGTGTTATGGTTAAACATGGTGTTATAATATGGTGGTAACAGTGTGTTATGGTTAAACAGGGTGTCATAATATGGTGGTAACAGGGTGTTATGGGTAAACAGGGTGTTATATGGTTGTAACAGGGAGTTATGGTTAAACATGGTGTTATAATATGGTGGTAACAGGGAGTTCTGGTTAAACATGGTGTTATAATATGGTGGTAAAATGGTGTTATGGTTAAACAGGGTGCCAGAATATGGTGGTAACAGGATATTTACAGGTAAACAGGGTGTAACAGTGTGTTATGGTTAAACAGTGTGTTATAATATGGTAGTAACATAGAGTTATGGTTAGGTTGTTATAATATGGTGGTAACGGAATGTATGGTTAAACAGGGTGTCATAATATGGTGGTAACAGGGTGTTATGGGTAAACAGGGTGTTATATGGTTGTAACAGGGAGTTATGGTTAAACAGTGTGTTATAATATGGTGGTAACATGGTGTTATTGTTAAACATGGTGTTATAATATGGTGGTAACAGGGTGTTATGGTTAAACATGGTGTTATAATATGGTGGTAACATGGTGTTATGGTTAAATCGTGTGTTATAATATGGTGGTAACATGGTGTTATGGTTAAACATGTTGTTATAATATGGTGGTAACATGGTGTAATAATATGGTGGCAACAGGGTGTTACAGGTAAACAGGGTGTACCAGGCTGTTATATGGTGGTAACGGGGAGTTATGGTTAAACAGGGTGTTATAATATGGTTGTAACAGGGTGTTATAATATGGTTGTAACAGGGAGTTATGGTTAAACATGGTGTTATAATATGGTGGTAACATGTTGTTATGGTTAAACAGGGTGTTATAATATGGTGGTAACATGGTGTTATGGTTAAACATGGTGTTATAATATGGTTAAAACAGGGAGTTATGGTTAATCAGGGTGTTATAATATGGTGGTAACAGTGTGTTATGGTTAAACATGGTGTTATAATATGGTGGTAACATGGTGTTATGGTTAAACATGGTGTTATAATATGGTTGTAACAGGGAGTTATGGTTAAGCATGGTGTTATAATATGGTGGTAACAGGGTGTTATAATATGGTGGTAACAGGGTGTTATAATATGGTGGTAACAGGGTGTTATGGTTAAACATGGTGTTATAATATGGTGGTAAAATGGTGTTATGGTTAAACAGGGTGTAATAATATGGTGGTAAAAGGGTGTTCCAGGTAAAACAGGGTGTACCAGGGTGTTATATGGTTAGTAGCAGGTGTTATGGTTAAACATGGTGTTACAATATGGTGGTAACATGGTGTTATGATTAAACAGTGTTTTATAATATGGTGGTAACAGGGTGTTATGGTTAAACATGGTGTTATGGTATGGTGGTAACATGGTGTTATGGTTAAACAGTGTGTTATAAAATGGTGAAGCTAACATGGTGTTATGGTTAAACAGGGTGTTGTAATATGGTAGTAATAGGGAGTTATGGTTAAACATGGTGTTATAATAAGGTGGTAACATGGTGTTATGGTTAAACAGGGTGTGTTATGATATGGTGGGAACATGGTGTTATGGTTAAATAGTGTGTTATAATATGGTGGTAACATGGTGTTATGGTTAAACATGGTGTTATAATATGGTGGTAACAGTGTGTTATGGTTAAACAGGGTGTCATAATATGGTGGTAACAGGGTGTTATGGGTAAACAGGGTGTTATATGGTTGTAACAGGGAGTTATGGTTAAACATGGTGTTATAATATGGTGGTAACAGGGAGTTATGGTTAAACATGGTGTTATAATATTGTGGTAAAATGGTGTTATGGTTAAACAGGGTGCCAGAATATGGTGGTAACAGGATGTTACAGGTAAACAGGGTGTAACAGTGTGTTATGGTTAAACAGTGTGTTATAATATGGTAGTAACATAGAGTTATGGTTAAACAGGTTGTTATAATATGGTGGTAACAGGGTGTTATGGGTAAACAGGGTGTTATATGGTTGTAACAGGGAGTTATGGTTAAACAGTGTGTTATAATATGGTGGTAACATGGTGTTATTGTTAAACATGGTGTTATAATATGGTGGTAACAGGGTGTTATGGTTAAACAGTGTGCTAAAATATGGTGGTAACATGGTGTTATGGTTAAACATGGTGTTATAATATGGTGGTAACAGGGTGTTATGGCTAAACAGGGTGTTATAATATGGTGGGAACATGGTGTTATGGTTAAATAGTGTGTTATAATATGGTGGTAACATGGTGTTATGGTTAAACAGTGTGTTATAATATGGTGGTAACATGGTGTTATGGTTAAACATGGTGTTATAATATGGTGGTAACAGGGTGTTATGTTTAAACATGGTGTTATAATATGGTGGTAACATGGTGTTATGGTTAAACATGGTGTTATAATATGGTGGGAACATTGTGTTATGGTTAAATAGTGTGTTATAATATGGTGGTAACATGGTGTTACAGGTAAACAGGGTGTACCAGGCTGTTATATGGTGGTAACGGGGAGTTATGGTTAAACAGGGTGTTATAATATGGTTGTAACAGGGTGTTATAATATGGTTGTAACAGGGAGTTATGGTTAAACAGGGTGTTGTAATATGGTGGTAAGAGGGAGTTATGGTGAAACATGGTGTTATAATATGGTGGTAACATGGTGTTATGGTTAAACAGGGTGTTATAATATGGTGGGAACATGGTGTTATGGTTAAATAGTGTGTTATAATATGGTGGTAACATGGTGTTATGGTTAAACATGTTGTTATAATATGCTGGTATCATGGTGTTATGGTTAAACAGGGTGTAATAATATGGTGGTAACAGGGTGTTACAGGTAAACAGGGTGTACTAGGGTGTTATATGGTGGTAACGGGGAGTTATGGTTAAACAGGGTCTTATAATATGGTTGTAACAGGGTGTTATAATATGGTTGTAACAGGGAGTTATGGTTAAACAGGGTGTTGTAATATGGTGGTAACAGGGAGTTATGGTTAAACATGGTGTTATAATAAGGTGGTAACATGGTGTTATGGTTAAACAGGGTGTTATGATATGGTGGGAACATGGTGTTATGGTTAAATAGTGTGTTATAATATGGTGGTAACATGGTGTTATGGTTAAACATGGTGTTATAATATGGTGGTAACAGTGTGTTATGGTTAAACAGGTGTCATAATATGGTGGTAACAGGGTGTTATGGGTAAACAGGGTGTTATATGGTTGTAACAGGGAGTTATGGTTAAACATGGTGTTATAATATGGTGGTAACAGGGAGTTATGGTTAAACATGGTGTTATAATATGGTGGTAAAATGGTGTTATGGTTAAACAGGGTGCCAGAATATGGTGGTAACAGGATGTTACAGGTAAACAGGTGTAACAGTGTGTTATGGTTAAACAGTGTGTTATAATATGGTAGTAACATAGAGTTATGGTTAAACAGGTTGTTATAATATGGTGGTAACAGGGTGTTATGGGTAAACAGGGTGTTATATGGTTGTAACAGGAGGTTATGGTTAAACAGTGTGTTATAATATGGTGGTAACATGGTGTTATTGTTAAACATGGTGTTATAATATGGTGGTAACAGGGTGTATGGTTAAACAGTGTTCTAAAATATGGTGGTAACACTGGTGTTATGGTTAAACATGGTGTTATAATATGGTGGTAACAGGGTGTTATGGCTAAACAGGGTGTTATAATATGGTGGGAACATGGTGTTATGGTTAAATAGTGTGTTATAATATGGTGGTAACATGGTGTTATGGTTAAACAGTGTGTTATAATATGGTGGTAACATGGTGTTATGGTTAAACATGGTGTTATAATATGGTGGTAACAGGGTGTTATGTTTAAACATGGTGTTATAATATGGTGGTAACATGGTGTTATGGTTAAACATGGTGTTATAATATGGTGGGAACATTGTGTTATGGTTAAATAGTGTGTTATAATATGGTGGTAACATGAATTATTACAGGTAAACAGGGTGTACCAGGCTGTTATATGGTGGTAGCGG
>NW_027013667.1:0-15520 GCF_036934945.1 Oncorhynchus masou masou | reverse complement strand
TTGAATGGGGCTAACACACTATGTCGAATGGGGTAAACAATGATTTGAATAGGGCTAACACACTGTGTTGAATGGGGCTAACACTGTGTTGAATGGGGCTAACACACTGTGTCAAATGGGGCTGACACGTTGTGTCAAATGGGGATAACACACTTTGTTGAATGGGGCTAACACACTGTGTCGAATGGGGCTAAAACACTGTGTCGAATGGGGCTAACACACTGTGTCAAATGGGGCTAACACACTTTGTCGAATGGGGCTAACACACTGTGTTGAATGGGGATAACACACTGTGTTGAATGGGGATAACACACTGTGTTGGATGGGGCTAACACACTGTGTCGAATGGGGCTAACACACTGTGTCGAATGGGGCTAACACACTGTGCTGAATGGGGATAACACACTGTGTTGAATGGGGCTAACACACTGTGTTGAATGGGGCTAACACACTGTTGAATGGGGCTAACACACTGTGTTGAATGGGGCTAACACACTGTGTTGAATGGGGCTAACACACTGTGTTGAATGGGACTAACACACTGTATGTGATCGCCTGCTGCCTCTATTCACAACTATGTGTCAAGTGAAGCCAACCAAAGAAACACTTTGTTCTTTTATAAGCAAAGAAAATAGATTTTTTTTACGTTTGTAGAACAAATGTTTACACCTGTAGAGCTCGGCATTGAGTAGGTTCGATTAACAGAGAGTGTGAAAACACATGTTTAAATATAAAATATACCCTTTCTGAAAACCCCAGATACCTGTTCAAAACAGATGATGTTTAAAGATAATCTTTTGATAAATCTCCTTCCTGCAGTTTGTTGCAAGTAGTGCTGTGATGGTCATGGCATTTTGAATGACGGAAACTGGCCAGCGAAATGACCGTGTTTCCATAATAACTCCTGACTGCACGTACTGCCAGAGAAACACAGTCTATGTTTCTCCGTTGCTAGACCGTGGAGGCTGAACACAATACTTTGGAAGACTTGTAAAAGAAACGTTAGCGCAGAAACAGAATCGTAAGTATTCAGACCCTTTGCGATGAGACTCGAAATTGAGCTCAGGCGCATCCTGTTTCCATCGATCGTCCTTGCGACGTTTCTACAACTTGATTGGAGTCCACCTGTGGTAAATTCCATTGATTGCACATGATTTGGAACGGCACACACCTGTCTATATAAGGTCCTATAGTTGACAGTGCACGTCGGTACGAGCCTGAACACTTACCGATTGCACTAGATGTGAGAGTATGTCGACCCTGACTCCCAGTGTTCCCTCTGTGCTGCAGAAACAGAAGTGGTATTTTGACGTCTTTGAACTTGTCTGTATGCTGATTGCTATGTTCTGTGAGACTGTCAATAAAGCGCATTAATGCACCTCCACGGCAAGGTATCAAAGTCGTAGAGGCTAAGTCTTGATTTGTTTTGGCTATTGGCAGATTTACGGGGTTGCGATTAAAGTTCATTGATTAGTCAATAATCAGTCTATTATGTAAATGTCTGAGCATACTAATCAGCTAGGAAAACAATGTGGCCAGTTTAACTCAGTTTGGCTCCGGCAAGAAAAACACACAAAATCAATCAAGTATTGTTCCCTCTGTTACAGACCCCCTGGTACTAATCAGAGTATGATCCTGGTCAAACCTCTTATAGATCCCCTGGTACTTATCAGAGTATGATCCTGGTCAAACCTCTTATAGACCCCCTGGTACTAATCAGAGTATGATCCTGGCCAAACCTCTTATAGACCCCCTGGTACTAATCAGAGTATGATCCTGGTCAAACCTCTTACAGACCCCCTGGTACTAACCAGAGTGTGATCCTGGTCATCATAGAGATAGGATGCCATTTGAAATGGCCGTTAAGGAAACACAAAGTGATGCTGTGAAAGAAAGCTGATTCCCTTCTCTTTTTCTATAAACTGAGACTGCTGCTGCTGACAAAAGCATCTGGTCTCCATTTGTCTTAGTATGGTCAATGAACCAATAATCACCAGAAGATGCTCCAGAGGATTTCTCCTATTACTCCCATCTGTTCTGGAAGCAGCAGCCGTGTCTGTCTGGTACTGCAAGCCAGCGCTTACTGAGTTTGGATAAATGTTGACAAACTTTTGTCTCACATCGATCGATCATCTTACCCCAGCTTGCATGTAAAATAAAGATATTTTTTGGTTTGTGAGTGTATCAAAAGTTATTAGGCTGTGAGAGTGAAACAAATCGGCTCGGCTAATTCCATCGATGTTATCAAACTGCAAATACAAATAATATATTTTGATTAGTGAGTTCATACTTGTTTTTTTATAGATTTTTTATTGATTTCAAATGATAATCTGTCAACTCCAGTTGGTGAGTTAATTTTATATTTATTTAACCAGGTTCTCTCATCGAGGTCGGTAGACCTCTTTTCCTAAGGTACGACCGAATGTTTGTTTCTACGGAAACGCTGTCCAGAAACAAACAGTGTAAAGCTTTCAAAGCTCAGTATTATCAGTCACCTGGAGACACATATAAATCATATACAGCCTGTAGAGTAATTCACATGGATGTATAACCTTGATGCCGTCCTGGGTACCAACACGTACTGTATCCTGGCTACGCAGACAATTTTATTTTATTTCACCTTTTATTTAACTAGGCTAGTCAGTTAAGAACAAATTCCTATTTACAGTGATGACCTACCAAAAGGCGAAAGGCCTGCTGGGCCGGGGGGGGGGTTAGATTAAAATACAGGACAAAAAACATACATCACGACAAGAGAGACAACACAACACTACATAAAGAGAGACAACACAACACAACACTACATAAAGAGACACCACAACACTACATAAAGAGAGAGACCACAACACTACATAAAGAGAGACCACAAAACTACATGAAGAGAGACCACAACACTACATAAAGAGACAACACAAAACTACATAAAGAGAGACAACACAATACTACATAAAGAGAGACAACACAACACTACATAAAGAGAGACACCACAACACTACATAAAGAGAGACAACACTACATAAAGAGAGACCACAACACTACATAAAGAGAGACACCACAACACTACATAAAGAGAGTCACCACAACACTACATAAAGAGAGATAACACAACACTACATAAAGAGAGACCACAACACTACATAAAGAGAGACACCACAACACTACATAAAGAGAGTCACCACAACACTACATAAAAAGAGACAACACAACACTACATAAAGAGAGACAACACTACATAAAGAGAGACAACACAACACTACATAAAGAGAGACCACAACACTACATAAAGAGAGACACCACAACACTACATAAAGAGAGTCACCACAACACTACATAAAAAGAGACACCACAACACTACATAAAGAGAGTCACCACAACACTACATAAAGAGAGACACCACAACACTACATAAAGAGAGTCACCACAACACTACATAAAGAGAGACAACACAACACTACATAAAGAGAGACAACACTACATAAAGAGAGAGACCACAACACTACATAAAGAGAGAGAACACAACGTTACATAAAGAGAGACAACACTACATAAAGAGAGACTACAACACTACATAAAGAGACCACACAACACTACATAAAGAGAGACCACAACACTACATAAAGAGACCACACAACACTACATAAAGAGAGATTGCAACACTACATAAAGAGAGACCGCAACACTACATAAAGAGAGACAACACAACACTACATAAAGAGAGACAACACAACACTACATAAAGAGAGACAACACAACACTACATAAAGAGAGACCACAACACTACATAAAGAGAGACAACACAACACTACATAAAGAGAGACAACACAACACTACATAAAGAGACACACCACAACACTACATAAAGAGAGACAACACAACACTACATAAAGAGAGACAACACAACACTACATAAAGAGAGACACCACAACACTACATAAAGAGAGACAACACAACACTACATAAAGAGAGACCACAACACTACATAAAGAGAGACAACACAACACTACATAAAGATAGACAACACAACACTACATAAAGAGAGACAGCACAACACTACATAAAGAGAGACAACACAACACTACATAAAGAGAGACCACAACACTACATAAAGAGAGACAACACAACACTACATAAAGATAGACAACACAACACTACATAAAGAGAGACACCACAACACTACATAAAGAGAGACAACACAACACTACATAAAGAGAGACAACACAACACTACATAAAGAGAGACAACACAACACTACATAAAGAGAGACACCACAACACTACATAAAGAGAGACCACAACACTACATAAAGAGAGACACCACAACACTACATAAAGAGAGACACCACAACACTACATAAAGAGAGACCACAACACTACATAAAGAGAGACACCACAACACTACATAAAGAGAGACAACACAACACTACATAAAGAGAGACAACACAACACTACATAAAGAGACACCACAACACTACATAAAGAGAGACACCACAACACTACATAAAGAGAGACACCACAACACTACATAAAGAGACACCACTACATAAAGAGAGACAACACAACACTACATAAAGAGAGACAAGAAAGACAACACAACACTACATAAAGAGACACCACAACACTACATAAAGAGAGACCACAACACTACATAAAGAGAGACAACACAACACTACATAAAGAGAGACCACAACACTACATAAAGAGAGACCACAACACTACATAAAGAGAGACAACACAACACTACATAAAGAGAGACCACAACACTACATAAAGAGAGACAACACAACACTACATAAAGAGACACCACAACACTACATAAAGAGAGACACCACAACACTACATAAAGAGAGACCACAACACTACATAAAGAGACACCACAACACTACATAAAGAGAGACCACAACACTACATAAAGAGAGACAACACAACACTACATAAAGAGAGACCACAACACTACATAAAGAGAGACCACAACACTACATAAAGAGAGACAACACAACACTACATAAAGAGAGACCACAACACTACATAAAGAGAGACAACACAACACTACATAAAGAGACACCACAACACTACATAAAGAGAGACAACACAACACTACATAAAGAGAGACCACAACACTACATAAAGAGAGACAACACAACACTACATAAAGAGACACCACAACACTACATAAAGAGAGACAACACAATACTACATAAAGAGAGACAACACAACACTACATAAAGAGAGACACCACAACACTACATAAAGAGAGACAACACTACATAAAGAGAGACAACACAACACTACATAAAGAGACACCACAACACTACATAAAGAGAGAGACCACAACACTACATAAAGAGAGAATCTACAAACCACATGAAGAGACCACAAATACCTACATAAAGACAACACAAAACCATAAAGAGAGACAACACAATACTACATAAAGAGAGACACACAACACTACATAAAGAGAGACACCAACAATACATAAAGAGGAGACAACACTAAGCAAAGAGAGACCACAACACTATAAAGAGAGACACCACAACACTACAAAGAGAAATACAACACTACATAAAGAGAGATAACACAACACTACATAAAGAGAGACCACAAATACATAAAGAGAGACAACACAACACTACATAAAGAGAGTCACCACAACACTACATAAAAAGACAACACAACACTACATAAGGAGACAACACTACATAAAGAGAGACAACACAACACACTAAAAGAGAGACCATAAGAGAGACCACAACACTACATAAAGAGAGAGTCACACCACTACATAAAAAGAGACACTACATAAAGAGTCACCACAACACTACATAAAGAGAGACACCACAACACTACATAAAGAGAGTCACCACAACACTACATAAAGAGAGACAACACAACACTACATAAAGAGAGACAACACTACATAAAGAGAGAGACCACAACACTACATAAAGAGAGAGAACACAACGTTACATAAAGAGAGACAACACTACATAAAGAGAGACTACAACACTACATAAAGACCACACAACACTACATAAAGAGACCACAACACTACATAAAGACCACACAACACTACATAAAGAGAGATTGCAACACTACATAAAGAGAGACCGCAACACTACATAAAGAGAGACAACACAATACTACATAAAGAGAGACAACACAACACTACATAAAGAGAGACAACACAACACTACATAAAGAGAGACCACAACACTACATAAAGAAGAGACAACACAACACTACATAAAGAGAGACAACACAACACCATAAAAGAGACACACCACAACACTACATAAAGAGACAACACAACACTACATAAAGATAGACAACACAACACTACATAAAGAGAGACACCACAACACTACATAAAGAGAGACAACACAACACTACATAAAAGAGAGACCACAACACTACATAAAGAGAGACAACACAACACTACATAAAAGATAGACACCACAACACTACATAAGAGAGACAGCACAACACTACATAAAGAGAGACAACACAACACTAAGTATACCAACACTAAAAAGAGAGACACCACACACTACATAAAGATAGACCACAACACTACATAAAGAGAGACACCCACAACACTACATAAAGAGAGACAACACAACACTACATAAAGAGAGACAAACACAACACTTTTGAGAGACAACACAACACTACATAAAGAGAGACAACACAACACTTTTGGAAGACCTAGGATAGGATAAAGATCCTTCTCACCACCCCCCTACATAAAGATTTAGATGTTCCACTGGATGTCATGGCTGTTCCACTGGATGTCAGTGAATTCACCAATTTGTAAGACGCTCTGGATAAAGAGCGTCAACAAATGACTTAAATGTAATGTACATAAAGAGACACCACAACACTACATAAAGAGAGACACCACAACACTACATAAAGAGAGACACCACAACACTACATAAAGAGACACCACTACATAAAGAGAGACAACACAACACTACATAAAGAGAGACAAGAAAGACAACACAACACTACATAAAGAGACACCACAACACTACATAAAGAGAGACCACAACACTACATAAAGAAGACAACACACTACATAAAGAGACCACAACACTACATAAAGAGAGACCACAACACTACATAAAGAGAGACAACACAACACTACATAAAGAGAGACAAACACTACATAAAGAGAGACAACACAACACTACATAAAGAGAGACACCACAACACTACATAAAGAGAGACACCACAACACTACATAAAGAGAGACCACAACACTACATAAAGAGACACCACAACACTACATAAGAGACCACAACACTACATAAAGAGAGACCTAAGACAACAACACATCAAGGCAGCAACACATGACAACACAGCAACGTAGCAACACAACATGGTAGAAACACAACATGGTATCAGCACAAAACATGGTACAAACATTATTGGGCACAGACAACAGCACAAAGGGTAAGAAGGTAGAGACAACAATACATCACACGAAGGAGCCACAACTGTCAGTAAGAGTGTCCATAATTTGAGTCTTTGAATGAAGAGATTGGAGATCAAATTGTCCAGTTTGAGTGTTTGTTGCAGCTCGTACCAGTCGCTAGCTGCAGCGAACTGAAAAGAGTAGAGACCCAGGGATGTGTGTGCTTTGGGACCTTTAACAGAATGTGACTGGCAGAATGGGTGTTGTATGTGGAGGATGAGGGCTGCAGTAGATATCCATCCCAAATAGCACCCTATTCCCTATTTTGGTGCACTACTTTTAACCAGAGCCCATGGCCCTGAATAGCACCCTATTCCTATTTTGGTGCACTACTTTTAACCAGGCCATGGCCCTGAATAGCACCCTATTCCCTATTTTTTAGTGCACTACTTTTAACCAGAGCACATGGCCCTGAGTAGCACCATTTCCCTTAGTATTGCATTACATTTTACTGTTTAATTTGATCACTGCTACTTCCTTAGCATAGACAGCATGGCTATTACATATGCTGTAATGGGATTTACATGTATTTTGAATAGGGTTTTATGTTGTGAGAAACATTCTTTGACTTTTGGCATCCAAACCAATTAATATTGACGGAGTCTCTTGCCTTTAATTTTCTATTTTTGTAGTCAAATTCACACTGATAAATTGGAAAGATATGTTCTTATAAGTTCTAGTTCTGGGAGTGTCCAGGGCATATTGCTCTTGGCTAATCTCTTTAGAAGTTTGAAAAAAAAACATGATTCCTTTAAAATATACATTTTGGCCCCATAAATATAATATTTCATTCACTTGGATTAACATAAAGTATGCAGACATCTCTCGGAGACTGAGATTGTAATGTAGTCTAATCTGCATACATTACCATCTCAGAAAACTAACAAGGACATGAAAAGGCATTGTGTCTCTACAACTACTCCACCACACCCACTGACCATGTTGGCTCTTAAACCAGGGGCGAGAGGGTGGAAAGAGAAGGATGAGGAGGAAAGAGGGATGAGGAGGGAAAAGGGAGGGGCGAGGAGGAAGAGAGGGATGAGGAGGAGGAAAGAGAGGGATGAGGAGGAGGAGGAAGAGAGGGATGAGGAGGAGGAAAGAGAGGGATGAGGAGGGAGGAGGAAAGAGGGATGAGGAGGAGGAAAGAGAGAGGGATGAGGAGGAGGAAAGAGGGGGAGGAGGAGGAAAGGGGATGAGGAGGAGGAAGAGAGGGATGAGGAGGATGAAAGAGAGGGATGAGGAGGAGGCAAGAGAAGGGTGAGAATGAAAGAGGGGGTGAGGAGGAGGAAAGAGAGGGATGAGGAGGAGGAAAGAGAGGGATGAGGAGGAGGAAGAGAGAAGGGTGAGAAGGAAGAGGGGGTGAGGAGGAGGAAAGAGGATGAGGAGGAGGGAAGAGAGGGATGAGGAGGAGGAGGATAGAGGATGAGGAGGAGGGGAGGAAGAGAGGGATGAGGATGAGGAAAGAGGAGGATGAAAGGAAAGGAGGGATGAGGAGGAGGAAAGAGAGGGATGAGGAGGATGAAAGGAGAGGGATGAGGAGGATGAAAGAGAAGGGATGAGGAATGAAGAGGGGGGTGAGGTGAGAATGAAGAGGGGGTGAGGGAGGAGGAAGAGAGGGATGAGGAGAAGGAAAGAGGGGATGGGGAGGTGGAAAGGGTAAGAAGGAAAGAGGGTGAGAAGGAAGAGGGGGCAGGAGGGAGGAAAGAGAGGGATGAGGAGGAGGGAGGAAAAGAGAGGGATGAGGAGGAGGAAAGGAGGAAGAAAAGATGAGGAGGAGGAAGGAAAGAGAGGGATGAGGAGGATGAAAGAGAGGTGAGGAGGAGGAAAGAGAGGGGTGTGGAGGAGGAAAGAGAGGGATGAGGAGGAGGAAAGAGAGGGGTGTGGAGGAGGAAAGAGAGGGGTGAGAAGGAGGAAAGAGAGGGATGAGAGAAAAGAGAGAAAATCACTGAAGTTGGAGACTTTCATCTCCCTCACCAACTTTAAACATCTGCTATCTGAGCAGCTAACCGATCGCTGCAGCTGTACATAGTCTATTGGTAAATAGCCCACCCATTTTCACCTACCTCATCCCCATACTGTTTTTATTTATTTACTTTTCTGCTCTTTTGCACACCAGGATCTCTACCTGCACATGACCATCTGATCATTTATCTCTCCAGTGTTAATCTGCTAAATTGTAATTATTCGCCTACCTCCTCATACCTTTTGCACACATTGTATATAGACTCTTTTTTTATTTTTTTCTACTGTGTTATTGACTTGTTTATTGTTTACTCCATGTGTAACTCTGTGTTGCTGTCTGTTCACATTGCTATGCTTTATCTTGGCCAGTTCACAGTTGTAAATGAGAACTTGTTCTCAACTAGCCTACCTGGTTAAATAAAGGTGTTCTCAACTAGCCTACCTGGTTAAATAAAGGTGAAATAAAAAAATCAATAAATGAGAAGGAAGAAAGAGCTCCATGCTCCAAAGACAGATGGTTTTACAGCATCGATGCAGTGAGGGTCGAGGTGGCCCTGTCGGTCAACCATCCATAGAAATTTACAGTACAGACGACTCAGACAACCAATACTAATGCAAATACTGCAACAACAAAAAAAATATTTGTCCCACTTTTTTTCATCATTTTGTCTTTCTAAGCCGGAATCCTGATTTATTTTTCGAATAGCCAAGATTCATGATGTACTCTGAACACAATGTTCAACTGTGAAAAATACAGTTCAAATCTAAACTCTGTGTTTTTATTAAGGTAATGGAGAAACAACAGTAGTTCATCAACAACGCCACTATTTAGAGCATGAAGTTTCTCAAGTCATTAATGACTACTGACAAATAGCTGATTAGAGTTGCCCCTCTCCGTTTCTCTCATCATTAATGACTACTGACAAATAGCTGATTAGAGTTGCCCCTCTCCGTTTCTCTCATCATTAATGACTACTGACAAATAGCTGATTAGAGTTGCCCTACTCTCCGTTTCTCTCATCATTAATGACTACTGACAAATAGCTGATTAGAGTTGCCCCCTCCGTTGCTCAAGTCATTAATGACTACTAACAAATAGCTGACTAGAGTTGCCCCCCTCCGTTTCTCTCATCATTAATGACTACTAATAAATAGCTGACTAGAGTTGCCCCCCTCCGTTCCTCTCATCATTAATGACTACTAACAAATAGCTGACTAGAGTTGCCCCCCTCCGTTTCTCTCATCATTAATGACTACTAACAAATAGCTGACTAGAGTTGCCCCCTCCGTTTCTCTCATCATTAATGACTACTAACAAATAGCTGATTAGAGTTGCCCCCTCCGTTTCTCTCCTCATTAATGACTACTGACAAATAGCTGATTAGAGTTGCCCTCTCCGTTTCTCTCATCATTAATGACTACTAACAAATAGCTGACTAGAGTTGCCCCTCCGTTTCTCTCATCATTAATGACTACTAACAAATAGCTGATTAGAGTTGCCCCCTCCGTTTCTCTCATCATTAATGACTACTAACAAATAGCTGATTAGAGTTGCCCCCTCCGTTTCTCTCATCATTAATGACTACTAACAAATAGCTGACTAGAGTTGCCCCCTCCGTTTCTCTCATCATTAATGACTACTAACAAATAGCTGATTAGAGTTGCCCCTCCGTTTCTCTCATCATTAATGACTACTAACAAATAGCTGATTAGAGTTGCCCCTCTCCGTTTCTCTCCTCATTAATGACTACTAACAAATAGCTGACTAGAGTTGCCCCCCTCCGTTTCTCTCCTCATTAATGACTACTGACAAATAGCTGACTAGAGTTGCCCCTCTCCGTTTCTCTCATCATTAATGACTACTAACAAATAGCTGACTAGAGTTGCCCCCTCCGTTTCTCTCATCATTAATGACTACTAACAAATAGCTGATTAGAGTTGCCCTCTCCGTTTCTCTCATCATTAATGACTACTAACAAATAGCTGACTAGAGTTGCCCCCTCCGTTTCTCTCATCATTAATGACTACTAACAAATAGCTGATTAGAGTTGCCCTCTCCGTTTCTCTCATCATTAATGACTACTAACAAATAGCTGACTAGAGTTGCCCCCTCCGTTTCTCTCATCATTAATGACTACTAACAAATAGCTGACTAGAGTTGCCCCCCTCCGTTTCTCTCATCATTAATGACTACTAACAAATAGCTGACTAGAGTTGCCCCCTTCCGTTTCTCTCATCATTAATGACTACAAACAAATAGCTGATTAGAGTTGCCCCCTTCCGTTTCTCTCATCATTAATGACTACAAACAAATAGCTGACTAGAGTTGCCCTCTCCGTTTCTCTCATCATTAATGACTACTAACAAATAGCTGATTAGAGTTGCCCCCTCCGTTCCTCTCATCATTAATGACTACTAACAAATAGCTGATTAGAGTTGCCCTCTCCGTTTCTCTCATCATTAATGACTACTAACAAATAGCTGATTAGAGTTGCCCCCCTCCGTTTCTCTCATCATTAATGACTACTAACAAATATCTGACTAGAGTTGCCCCCTCCGTTGCTCAAGTCATTAATGACTACTAACAAATAACTGATTAGAGTTGCCCCCTCCGTTTCTCTCATCATTAATGACTACTAACAAACAAATGATTAGAGTTGCCCCCTCCGTTTCTCTCATCATTAATGACTACTAACAAATAGCTGATTAGAGTTGCCCCCTCCGTTTCTCTCATCATTAATGACTACTAACAAATAGCTGATTAGAGTTGCCCCCTCCGTTTCTCTCCTCATTAATGACTACTAACAAATAGCTGACTAGAGTTGCCCCCTCCGTTTCTCTCATCATTAATGACTACCAACAAATAGTTGATTAGAGTTGCCCTCTCCGTTTCTCTCATCATTAATGACTACTAACAAATAGCTGATTAGAGTTGCCCTCCGTTTCTCTCCTCATTAATGACTACTAACAAATAGCTGATTAGAGTTGCCCTCCGCTTTCATCATTAATGACTACTAACAAATAGCTGATTAGAGTTGCCCTCCTCCGTTTCTCTCATCATTAATGACTACTAACAAATAGCTAATTAGGAGTTGCCCCCTCCGTTTCTCTCATCATTAATGACTACTAACAAATAGCTGATTAGAGCTGTCTCTCCGTTTCTCTCATCATTAATGACTACTAACAAATAGCTGATTAGAGTTGCCTCTCCGTTTCTCTCATCATTAATGACTACTAACAAATAGCTGACTAGAGCGCCCTCCGTTTCTCTCATCATTAATGACTACTGACAAATAGCTGACTAGAGTTGCCCCCTCCGTTTCTCTCATCATTAATGACTACTAACAAATAGCTGACTAGAGTTGCCCTCCGTTTCTCTCATCATTAATGACTACTAACAAATAGCTGACTAGAGTTGCCCCTCCGTTTCTCTCCCATTAATGACTACTGACAAATAGCTGGATTAGAGTTGTCCCCTCCGTTTCTCTCATCATTAATGACTACTAACAAATAGCTGATTAGGAGTTGCCCCCTCTCATCATTAATGACTACTAACAAATAGCTGATTAGAGTTGCCCCCTCCGTTTCTCTCATCATTAATGACTACTAACAAATAGCTGACTAGAGTTGCCCCCTCCGTTTCTCTCCTCATTAATGAATACTAACAAATAGCTGATTAGAGTTGCCCCCTCCGTTTCTCTCCTCATTAATGACTACTAACAAATAGCTGACTAGAGTTGCCCCCTCCGTTTCTCTCATCATTAATGACTACTAACAAATAGCTGACTAGAGTTGCCCCCCTCCGTTTCTCTCATCATTAATGACTACTAACAAATAGCTGACTAGAGTTGCCCCCTCCGTTTCTCTCATCATTAATGACTACTAACAAATAGCTGATTAGAGTTGCCCTCTCCGTTTCTCTCATCATTAATGACTACTAACAAATAGCTGATTAGAGTTGCCCCCCTCCGTTTCTCTCCTCATTAATGACTACTAACAAATAGCTGATTAGAGTTGCCCCCTCCGTTTCTCTCATCATTAATGACTACTAACAAATAGCTGATTAGAGTTGCCCCCTCCGTTTCTCTCATCATTAATGACTACTAACAAATAGCTGACTAGAGTTGCCCCCTCCGTTTCTCTCATCATTAATGACTACTAACAAATAGCTGACTAGAGTTGCCCCTCTCCGTTTCTCTCATCATTAATGACTACTAACAAATAGCTGACTAGAGTTGCCCCCTCCGTTTCTCTCATCATTAATGACTACTAACAAATAGCTGATTAGAGTTGCCCCCCTCCGTTTCTCTCATCATTAATGAATACTAACAAATAGCTGATTAGAGTTGCCCCTCTCCGTTTCTCTCCTCATTAATGACTACTAACAAATAGCTGACTAGAGTTGCCCCCTCCGTTTCTCTCATCATTAATGACTACTAACAAATAGCTGACTAGAGTTGCCCCCTCCGTTTCTCTCATCATTAATGACTACTAACAAATAGCTGACTAGAGTTGCCCCCTCCGTTTCTCTCATCATTAATGACTACTAACAAATAGCTGATTAGAGTTGCCCTCTCCGTTTCTCTCATCATTAATGACTACTAACAAATAGCTGATTAGAGTTGCCCCCTCCGTTTCTCTCCTCATTAATGACTACTAACAAATAGCTGATTAGAGTTGCCCCCTCCGTTTCTCTCATCATTAATGACTACTAACAAATAGCTGATTAGAGTTGCCCCCCTCCGTTTCTCTCATCATTAATGACTACTAACAAATAGCTGACTAGAGTTGCCCCCTCCGTTTCTCTCATCATTAATGACTACTAACAAATAGCTGACTAGAGTTGCCCCTCTCCGTTTCTCTCATCATTAATGACTACTAACAAATAGCTGACTAGAGTTGCCCCCTCCGTTTCTCTCATCATTAATGACTACTAACAAATAGCTGATTAGAGTTGCCCCCCTCCGTTTCTCTCATCATTAATGACTACTGGACTCTGCATCAAAGTGGGACAGATATTTTCAGAAAACTAAAAGTCAAACTGGCAGTTGTTATTTCCCTTGTCTTCTCCCCGTCAGGAAACAACCTAAAGCAAAGCAGCATCCAGACGCAGGGTAAACAATCATTAAAATGAGGAGCATTGCCCCTCATCCACAAACATAACACTGCTAAAACCAACACAGAAACACAGTCAATGGAGCTCGATGGTTGTTGAGTGAAGGCAACACTTGCCACAGTCAGGAAATAAAAGGGATGTCTAACATTTAAAGTATTTATTCATTCATGAGGAGTAAAAATAAAATATGTTTCACTACAAATGTGTCTATAAGTAGTAACATAGTTACTTTAGTGTTTAGTGTTAAAATAGTTTAAAATAGTTTGTAGTAATATAGTACTAGAAATATAGATGGTAGTAATATAGCTAGAAGTAATACAGTTACTAATAATATACTTAGTATTATTATAGTTAGTAGTAATATAGTACTAGTAATATAGTTAGTAATAATATACTTAGTATTATTATAGTTAGTAGTAATATAGTACTAGTAATATAGTTAGTAATAATATACTTAGTATTAATATAGTTAGTAGTAATATAGTTAGTAGTAATATAGTTAGTAATAATATACTTAGTATTATTATAGTTAGTAGTAATATAGTACTAGTAATATAGTTAGTAATAATATACTTAGTATTAATATAGTTAGTAGTAATATAGTACTAGTAATATAGTTAATAATAATATACTTAGTATTATTATAGTTAGTAGTAATATAGTACTAGTAATATAGTTAATAATAATATACTTAGTATTAATATAGTTAGTAGTAATATAGTACTAGTAATATAGTACTAGTAATATAGTTAGTAGTAATATAGTTACTAATAATATACTTAGTATTAATATAGTTAGTAGTAATATAGTACTTGTAATATAGTTAGTAGTAATATAGTTAGTAGTAATATAGTACTAGTAATATAGTTAGTAGTAATATAGTTACTAATAATATACATAGTATTAATATAGTTAGTAGTAATATAGTACTAGTAATATAGTTAGTAATAATATACTTAGTATTAA
>NW_027013666.1:12500-15520 GCF_036934945.1 Oncorhynchus masou masou | reverse complement strand
CTAGTGGAAAGCCTTCCCAGTAGAGTGGAGGCTGTTATAGCAGCAATGTTCCAACATCTAGTGGAAAGCCTTCCCAGAAGAGTGGAGGCTGTTATAGCAGCAATGTTCCAACATCTAGTGGAAAGCCTTCCCAGAAGAGTGGAGGCTGTTATAGCAGCAATGTTCCAACATCTAGTGGAAAGCCTTCCCAGAAGAGTGGAGGCTGTTATAGCAGCAATGTTCCAACATCTAGTGGAAAGCCTTCCCAGAAGAGTGGAGGCTGTTATAGCAGCAATGTTCCAACATCTAGTGGAAAGCCTTCCCAGAAGAGTGGAGGCTGTTATAGCAGCAATGTTCCAACATCTAGTGGAAGCCTTCCCAGAAGAGTGGAGGCTGTTATAGCAGCAATGTTCCAACATCTAGTGGAAAGCCTTCCCAGAAGAGTGGAGGCTGTTATAGCAGCAATGTTCCAACATCTAGTGGAAAGCCTTCCCAGAAGAGTGGAGGCTGTTATAGCAGCAAAGGGGGAACCAACTCCATACTAATGCCCATGGTTTTGGAATTAGATGTTCGACGATCAGTTGTCCACGTACTTTTGGTCATGTAGTGTACATTCTTTATGAGGATTGTTTGCTGCAGTTGTTTGAGAGATGTCCAGTTTGCAGCCAAACATGCAACATAGAGAAGACCAGCAAGGGCACCCTCAGCATCATGTAGACTTGCCCTGGCTGTGAGCATTCCTGTAAATGGAACAGGGTTGGTGACATTTTGACCTAGTTAAAGGTCAAAACAGTTTTGAGTTTTGTCCCAATTCACCTTGATAACCTAACCTGGTGTAACCTGGCTGATCGCTGTGTTCATCATTCTAATTTCACATTACATATCATAATATCGGAAGTGGAATAGAAATGTGAGTGCAGTGATCAGGTTGTTTTCACCAGGCTAATCATAACTACCATTGATAATGTAATCAGTGCTCTGTGTGTGTGTTTGTGTGTGACGACCAGTATATTTGAGGAGGGTTCAGGAGCTGATCTACGCTGCTATGCCCATCAACGAGACGCTGGCAAAGACCTTACCTCCAGACTCACCTCTTGCTTGCTCACCAACAGTTGTCGATGGGGAGACCAGAGTTAGGTAGGTTTAGTTTGACCTGTTCAAACTTCAACATAGTATATGTTTGTTTGTCAGATATCATCCTAACTGCCATTGGTCTTAGAACATTGACTGCGTGTAACATGTATGGAGCCAGAACATGGAGACTTGCAAGATGATGGGATGAAGTGCAGACTGACAGACAGGCTTGGAGCGGACATCTCTGAATGGAGAGGGCCTGGCACTCTAACAGACAGGCTTAATACTGATGTCTCTGGATGGAGAGAGACCTGGCACTCTGACAGACAGGCTTAATACTGATGTCTCTGGATGGAGAGAGACCTGGCACTCTGACAGACAGGCTTGATACTGATGTCTCTGGATGGAGAGAGACCTGGCACTCTGACAGACAGGCTTGATACTGATGTCTCTGGATGGAGAGAGACCTGGCACTCTAACAGACAGGCTTAATACTGATGTCTCTGGATGGAGAGAGACCTGGCACTCTGACAGACAGGCTTAATACTGATGTCTCTGGATGGAGAGGACCTGGCACTCTGACAGACAAGGCTTGATACTGATGTCTCTGGATGGAGAGAGACCTGGCACTCTGACAGACAGGCTTGATACTGATGTCTCTGGATGGAGAGAGACCTGGCACTCTGACAGACAGGCTTGATACTGATGTCTCTGGATGGAGAGAGACCTGGCACTCTGACAGACAGGCTTGATACTGATGTCTCTGAATGGAGAGACCTGGCACTCTACATTAAAATGTTACTCAACAGAACTTTTACTTGTATTGTATTCTGCACCAGGATCAGGGAACTCCTGTTGTATACGGGACACCACACAGTAAGGTATGACCACTCTGACATGTTAGATGTTGAAAATTGAGCTACTATGACAACATAATCCTGTGAATGTTATTTTCAAAATGGTACAAATGTACGACTTTTCAAATCCAATGTATTTTCCAAATAGATTCCATGTCGCAATACTTTGACACATTACATTGAAACGACATTGATTTAACCAGTTTGTGTCCAGTCAACCTCCCTCCCTCCCTCTATTATTCTATCAATCTCCCCACAGACCATCCTTAATCATGTTAGTGAGGATACATCTCAGTGTTTATAGTAGCCAGAGACATTAGGGTCTGCATCCCAAATGACCCCCTATTCCCTATATAGTGTACTACTGTTGACTCGGGCCCTGGTTAGTACACTATACAGGAAATAGGGGGCCATTTGAGACTCAATCAGATGGATGTATGAGGAACACTGCTGATTCACTATAACAGACCAACACATCAATCCTCCCTCGCCGTGTCAATAAGAACACAGCTGGAAGAGACACAGAGCATGCGTTGTGTTGCCCTATGGGACTTCCAATTACAGCCAGTTGTGATACAGCCTGGAATCAAACCAGGGTCTGTAGTAACGCCTATAGCACTGAGATGCAGTGCCTTAGACCACTGCGCCACTCGGAAGCCCCATGACATGTGTTAGGTCGGTTTGGAGCTATCTATTGTCACAGCTGGAAGGGACACAGACAGACACAGCCTGGGCTGGGGACTGATCTGGGGACTGGGCTGGGGACTGAGCTGGGGACTGAGCTGGGTTGGAGATAGCCTGTCACTATGTGCATGGCCAAAGAGCTATTTTCATGTGTGTGGTAGAAGCGTATACTGTACCAGAAAAGTACCTCATACCTACGGTAAAATATGGTGGTGATTTTATGGGGCTACTCTGCTTCCACTCGTCCTGGGGCTCTTGTTGACGTCAAAGGCATCATAAACTTTACAATGTACCAGGACATTTGATCCAAAAACCTTGTTGCCTCTGCCAGGAGGCTGACACCTGGCCACAAGTGGATCTTCCAGCAAGACAATAACGGAAAGCACAAATCAAAATCCACAAAAAAAAAATGTATTGACCACAAAA
>NW_027013666.1:0-7500 GCF_036934945.1 Oncorhynchus masou masou | reverse complement strand
AACTTCTCCTCCTTTTCCCATCCACTCCTATTAATGAGGAAGTGGACACATTACTATTTACCCTTCCTGAAAGAGTCTAAACAAGACTAAGACATGCTAACCTTTCACCATTACCTTAACAGAGAGGAATGCAGTTAATGCAGTGCATCTGTACTCCATGATGGCTCCTCTGTGGCACAGCAGTCTAAGGCAGTGCATCTATACTCCATGATGGCTCCTCTGTGGCACAGCAGTCTAGGCAGTGCATCTGTACTCCATGATGGCTCCTCTGTGGCACAGCAGTCTAAGGCAGTGCATCTATACTCCATGATGGCTCCTCTGTGGCACAGCAGTCTAAGGCAGTGCATCTATACTCCATGATGGCTCCTCTGTGGCACAGCAGTCTAAGGCAGTGCATCTATACTCCATGATGGCTCCTCTGTGGCACAGCAGTCTAAGGCAGTGCATCTATACTCCATGATGGCTCCTCTGTGGCACAGCAGTCTAAGGCAGTGCATCTATACTCCATGATGGCTCCTCTGTGGCACAGCAGTCTAAGGCAGTGCATCTATACTCCATGATGGCTCCTCTGTGGCACAGCAGTCTAAGGCAGTGCATCTATACTCCATGATGGCTCCTCTGTGGCACAGCAGTCTAAGGCAGTGCATCTATACTCCATGATGGCTCCTCTGTGGCACAGCAGTCTAAGGCAGTGCATCTGTACTCCATGATGGCTCCTCTGTGGCACAGATAGCTCACTCTGTGGCACAGCAGTCTAAGGCAGTGCATCTATACTCCATGATGGCTCCTCTGTAGCACAGCAGTCTAAGGCAGTGCATCTATACTCCATGATGGCTCCTCTGGGCACAGCAGTCTAAGGCAGTGCATCTATACTCCATGATAGCTCCTCTGTGGCACAGCAGTCTAAGGCAGTGCATCTATACTCCATGATGGCTCCTCTGTGGCACAGCAGTCTAAGGCAGTGCATCTATGCTCCATGATGGCTCCTCTGGCACAGCAGTCTAAGGCAGTGCATCTGTACTCCATGATGGCTCCTCTCCTGTGGCACAGCAGTCTAAGGCAGTGCATCTATGCTCCATGATGGCTCCTCTGAGTGGCACAGCAGTCTAAGGCACTGCATCTCTGTGCTAGAGGCGTCACTACAGATATCCTGGTTTGACTCCAGGCTGTATCACAACCAGCTGTGATTGGGAGTCCCATGGGGCGGCGCACAATTGGCCCGCGCGTCTGGTGTAGGCCGTCATTGTAAATAAGAATTTGTTCTTAACTGAATTGCCTAGTTAAATTAAAATACAGAAATTGATCAGTACAGTCATCTCATTCTACTGGCCAGCGGCTGACCAGCACATGTGAGATTTGGTGCTGAAGTTATGTAGAAAAACTTAAACTATTAAAACTATTATATTATAAACTATTATATTTTGAAATTGTCAAATAGATATATAATATATGTGGAATCCATGTTCTCCTCTTCCAAAGCAAACTGAAAATATTAGATAGTATTCAGTAGGATATTATAGAAACTGCATCTCTGTACCCAGACCCAAATCTGTCAGGAGGTGAAACCTATACAACCTGTGTTACTCCACTGGGGTTTCCAACAAGGCTGTATGTAGTATGTACTGTTCAGTATGTCTATGGTTACTATTGCTAACCTCTGGTTTGGTCTTCCCACACTTGTTATTTCCCTACAGGCAAGCAGTAAAGCTAACAATGTTTTTAGTTATTTAATGAAAGATACACGTTCGCCAGAACTTCCTATTTCCTAGTTGTGTTGTCAGATATATGACTTTGTTTCATTCATGTGCTTTATTGGTCAGAACAACAATTCTTCAACCAATAATAAGTTAGCTTGCTAGATAATCTAGCTGATGTTGCTAATAATAAAGTTAGCTAGCTTGCTTAACATTGACAATATGTTAACCTTTATTGAATTAGGCAACTGAATTAAGAACAAATTGTTATTTACAATGACAGCCCACCACGGCCAACGGTGCGCTGCTCTATGGGACTCCCAAACCCAGCCAGATGTGATGCAGCCTGGATTGAACCCAGGGACTGCAGTGATGCCTCTTGTACTGAGATACAGAGGGTCTTAGACCGCTGCACCACTCAGGAGCCCCATTATCTATGTTGATGAGGTTGTCTCAAATGGATTTGTTGTCATCTTTTGGTTGACAAGGTAAACGGTCAGTGGTGAAACATCACAACATGGCAACTCGAGCAACAACATTTTCTCCAATTTTCCCACTTGTAATTCCAACTTGGAGGGTCATTCGAGTGAACCTTTGCAGTTGGAACTATTCATTACCAATAACTCTGAACGCGACTGTCACATCCACATCAGCTCCCCCACTCCGGGAGTGGACTGCACTTGCTTCCTGACTCCGTGCATCTACGTTACAGAATACTACCTCATCCCGCCCATGCCGTTAGATCACTACTGGACTCCCGATGTCCTGACGCGCGTCTCCAGCCGTAGGATGACACCGGCCAAGAGGACGGCCCTGAAAGCAAAATCTCAGATGATGTTGGGATCTAGAATGTCGTCCACCGGAATCCAACACCGCTCATCTGGACCGTACCTTTCCCAGTCCACCAGGTACTGGAGCCGACCCCCACTCCGTTGGGTGTCCAGGAGTGATCTGACGGCATAGGCTCCCTCGTGTCCAAGGGAGGTGGGGGGGGTGTCGTGGGGACGACATCAGCCAAGGGGGACCAGGAACCACCAGCCCGAGGAGGAAAACATGATAAGAGGGTGCACTTGATAAAGGTGATGCGTTTGTGCTGTGTACTTGCTGTATGACAGGTGTGAACTGGTCACAGTGAGAACAGGTGGTTCGATCAAACATTCAGTGGAACATAGTGTGAAAGCTATGCACACTAGCACTCTCTCCAAAATGCTGTATAGTTCCTGCCTTTATAAGCCCCTATCTCTGTCTTTCTCTAGCTCTCTTCCTTGATTTTTGTCATTTTCATGTCTCTCATCTTCTTTCCCTCCCCCCCTCTCTCTCTCCTACAGGCTGTGATAACTGCAGTATTCAGGGCAGAATTCACTTCACTAGATTGTTCATGATGCAAAATAAATAGCACTTCCATGTGAAGCAAACCATGTGAAAGTCAAGGAAGGATTGTGTCAAACTGCATGACATAGATTTGATTTTTGATTCTGTGTACTTTAGATTATTTTTGTCCAGACACTATTCTGGATATGTATTTAAAAAACTCCTTTCCTTGATTGGATCGAGACCTTGGTTTTGGCCCAGAAGAAATAGAGAGCCTCACACATTAATAACAATACCACTAAAATGTGTTCTGTGTGGGCAAAGCTTGAGTGGCACTTCTACCCTCACATCGTTTTAACATAAACCCCGGCAAGAGGAAAAAGCTTGGCATTCAATTAAAGACCTTGAATCATTGTGCCTTAAACTTTATAAATGACCTTGTCTCACCAATTGGGCTCTACAAACTAACAGAGCAATTCCTTTCTGATTAGCTACAGATTGAAGAGATGGGGGAGGTGAGACAGCGAGAGAGATGAGTGGGCTAGTGGTGGAGAGAGAGATATGAGTGGGCTAGTGGTGGAGAGAGATGAGTGGGCCAGTGGTAGAGAGATGAGTGGGCTATTGGTGGAGAGAGATGAGTGGGCCAGTGGTGGGGGAGAGAGGAGATGGTAGGCTGGTGGTGGAGAGAGAAGAGTGGGCTAGTGGTGGAGAGAGAGATGAGTGGGCTAGTGGTGTGTAGAGAGAGATGAGTGGCCTAGTGGTAGAAGAAAGATGGGTGGGCTGAGTGGTGGAGGAGAGAGATGAGTGGGCTAGTGGTGGAGAGAAGATGAGTGGGCCAGTGGTGGAGAGAGAGATGAGTGGGCTAGTGGTGGAGAGAGATGAGTGGGCTGAGTGGTGGAGAGAGATGAGTGGGCCAGTGGTAGAGAGAGATGAGTGGGCTAGTGGTGGAGAGAGAGATGAGTGGGCTAGTGGTGGAGAGAGAGAGATGAATGGGCTAGTGGTGGGGGAGAGAGATGAGTGGCCTAGTGGTAGAGAGAAAAGATAAGTGGGCTAGTGGTGGAGAGAGAGATGAGTGGGCTAGTGGTGGAGAAGAGAGATGAGTGGGCTAGTGGTGGGGAGAGAGAGATGAGTGGCCTAGTGGTGGAGAGAGAGAGATGAGTGGACTAGTGGTGGAGAGAGATGAGTGGGCTAGTGGTAGAGAGAGAGATGAGTGGGCCAGTGGTAGAGAGAGAGAGATGAGTGGGCTAGTGGTGGGGAGAGAGAGATGAGTGGCCTCACCCTACTAGAATCTGAAGTCAAATGTCTGCTGTTTGCTGATGATCTGGTGCTTCTGTCACCAACCAAGGAGGGCCTACAGCAGCACCTAGATCTTATGCACAGATTCTGTCAGACCTGGGCCCTGACAGTGAATCTCAGTAGACCAAAATAATGGTGTTCCAAAAGGTCAGTCACCAGGACCACAAATACAAAATTCCATCTAACACTGTTGCTAAACTTTAAAAAAAACTATACATACCTTGGCCTAAACATCAGCGCCACAGGTAACTTCCCACAAAGCTGTGAACGATCTGAGAGACAAGGCAAGAAGGGCATTCTATGCCATCAAAAGGAACATAAATTTCAACATACCAATTAGGTTTTGGCTAAAAAATACTTGAATCAGTCATAGAGCCCATTGTCCTTTATGGTTGTGGTCTGAGGTCCGCTCACCAGCAAGACTTCACAAAATGGGACAAACACCAAATTGAGACTCTGCACGCAGAATTCTGCAAAGATATCCTCAGTGTACAACGTAGAACACCAAATAATGCATGCAGAGCAGGGTAGGCCCGATACCCACTAATTATCAAAATCAGAAAAGAGCAGTTAAATTCTATAACCACCTAAAGGACGTTCCCAAACCTTCCACAACAAAGCCATCACCTACAGAGAGATGAACCTGGAGAAGAGTCCCTAAGCAAGCTGGTCCTGGGGCTCTGTTCTAAACACACCCTACAGAGCCCCATGACAGCAGCACAATTAGACCCAACCAAATCATGAGAAAACAAAAAGATAATTACTTGACACACTGGAAAGAATTAACAAAAAAACAGAGCAAACTAGAATGCTATTTGGCCCTACACAGAGAGTACACAACGGCAGAATACCTGACCACTGTGACTGACCCAAAATTAAGGAAAGCTTTGACTATGTACAGACTCAGTGAGCATAGCCTTGCTATTGAGAAGGTCGACGTAAAGCGAACCATAATCTCAGAAGACAGGCTATGTGCTCACTGCCCACAAAATAAATTGGAAACTGAGCTGCACTTCCTAACCTCCTGCCCAATGTATGACCATATTAGAGACATATTTCCCTCAGATTACACAGATCCACAAAGAATTTGAAAACAAATCAATTTTGAAAAACTCCCATATCTACTGGTGAAATTCCACAGTGTGCCATCAGAGCAGCAAGATTTGTGACCTGTTGCCACGAGAAAAGGGCAACCAGTGAAGAACACACCATTGTAAATACAACACATATCTATGCTTATTTATTTTATCTTGTGTCCTTTACCATTTGCACATTGTAAAAAACACTGTATATATATATATATATATATATAATATGACATTTGTAATGTCTTTATTGTTTTGAAACTTCTGTATGTGTGATGTCTACTGTTAATTTTTATTGTTTATTTCACTTTATATACCTTACTTGCTTTGGCAATGTTAACACATGTTTCCCATGCCAATAAAGCCCCTTGAATTGAATTGAATTGAGATGAGTGGGCTAGTGGTGGAGAGAGAGAGATGAGTGGGCTAGTGGTGGAGATAGATGAGTGGGCTAGTGGTGGAGAGAGAGATGAGTGGGCTAGTGGTGGAGAGAGAGATGAGTGGGCTAGTGGTGGGGAGAGAGAGATGAGTAGGCCAGTGGTGGAGAGATGAGTGGACTAGTGGTGGAGAGAGAGAGATGAGTGGGCTAGTGGTAGAGAGAGATGAGTAGGCTAGTGGTGGAGAGAGAGATGAGTGGGCTAGTGGTGGAGAGAGAGATGAGTGGGCTAGTGGTGGATAGAGAGTTGAGTGGCCTAGTGGTGGGGAGAGAGAGAGATTAGTGGGCTAGTGTTGGAGAGAGAGATGCGTGGGCTAGTGGTGGAGAGAGAGATGAGTGGGCCAGTGGTAGAGAGAGAGAGATGAGTGGGCTAGTGGTGGGGAGAGAGAGATGAGTGGCCTAGTGGTGGAGAGAAAGAGATGAGTGGACTAGTGGTGGAGAGAGAGAGATGAGTGGGCTAGTGGTAGAGAGAGAGATGAGTGGGCTAGTGGTGGAGAGAGAGATGAGTTGGCTAGTGGTGGAGAAAGAGATGAGTGGGCTAGTGGTGGGGAGAGAGAGATGAGTGGGCCAGTGGTAGAGAGAAAGAGATGAGTGGGCTAGTGGTGGGGGAGAGAGAGATGAGTGGCCTAGTGGTGGAGAAGAGAGAGATGAGTGGACTAGTGGACTAGTGGTGGAGAGAGAGAGATGGGTGGGCCAGTGGTGGAGAGAGAGATGAGTGGGCTAGTGGTGGGGAGAGAGAGATGAGTGGCCTAGTGGTGGAGAGAGAGAGATGAGTGGCTAGTGGTGGAGAGAGAGAGATGAGTGGGCTAGTGGTAGAGAGAGAGTATGAGTGGGCTAGTGGTGAGAGAGAGAGATGAGTGGGCTAGTGGGTGGAGAGAGAGAGATGAGTGGCCTAGTGGTGGAGAGAGAGAGATGAGTGGGCTAGTGGTGTGAGAGAGAGAGATGAGTGGGCCAGTCGTGGAGAGAGAGAGATGAGTGGGCTAGTGGTGGAGAGAGAGATGAGTGGGCTAGTGGTGGAGAGAGAGAGATGAGTGGGCCAGTGGTGGGGAGAGAGAGATGAGTGGCCTAGTGGTGGAGAGAGAGATGAGTGGGCCAGTGGTGGAGAGAGAGATGAGTGGGCTAGTGGTGAGAGAGAGATGAGTGGCTAGTGGTGGAGAGAGAGATGAGTGGGCTAGTGGTGGAGAGAGAGAGATGAGTGGGCTAGTGGTGTGAGAGAGAGATGAGTGGGCTAGTGGTGGAGAGAGAGAGATGAGTGGGCTAGTGGTGGAGAGAGAGAGATGAGTGGGCTAGTGGTAGAGAGAGAGATGAGTGGGCTAGTGGTGGAGAGAGAGATGAGTGGGCTAGTGGTGGAGAGAGAGAGATGAGTGGGCTAGTGGTGGGAGAGAGAGATGAGTGGGCCTAGTGGTGGAGAGAGAGATGAGTGGGCTAGTGGTGGAGAGAGAGAGATGAGTGGGCTAGTGGTGGAGAGAGAGAGATGAGTGGGCTAGTGGTGGAGAGAGAGAGATGAGTGGGCTAGTGGTGGGGAGAGAGAGATGAGTAGGCCAGTGGTGGAGAGAGAGATGAGTGGACTAGTGGTGGAGAGAGAGAGATGAGTGGGCTAGTGGTAGAGAGAGAGATGAGTGGGCCAGTGGTGGGGAGAGAGAGATGAGTAGGCTAGTGGTGGAGAGAGAGAGATGAG
>NW_027013665.1:0-15522 GCF_036934945.1 Oncorhynchus masou masou | reverse complement strand
GCTTCCTGAGTCTGTGTTTGCCTGTGTTTCTGTCCTGGAGTGTGTTTCCGGTGTCCTGGAACGCACCCTGTCTGGTTGCCGGGCGAATTAGCTTGTTGGAAGATCGATGTTCACCCGCACCTGTATCCCATCAGTAATCTGCACACCTGTCCTGATCATCACCTCTCCCCTTCAAAAACTCTGACCTGACATCCATTCCCTGCCGGATCGTTAGCCATGAACAGTATGTTGTGCCCACGAACCAGCCTCCAGTTTATAGAGTTTGTTTTGTTTTGTTTTATTGTTTTGTACGTCTTGCTTGCCTTTAACTTACCGCCGTTTGTTTTGTCTACAGCCATTCACCCGGAACCCATACCCCATCCCTGTCTGCTCGTCGCCAGTGTGTTGTTATCCATTGGATCTGCCTATCCACTCCCATCAACCCACCTCCGCTGCCCGCTCCTCCACCCGGAACTATCTACATCCACGTTCTCATTGATTAATAAATACTCACCATCTTTATGCTCACCTTGTCCTGGTCTGCTTTTGGGTCCAATTCTGGTAAACCCTGAATAGAACGATCCGGCCAGTGATGAACCCAGCGGACCAAGACTCCGTTTGCCATACAATTACCCAGCAGGAGAAGCTGTTGGGACAACACAACACGGCGCTACACGAGATAGCGGGTTCAATCCGGAACTTATCGGATAGATTAACGAGTATTCAGGATCAGCTCAGGTTGCCGGCGGATCATCCACCACCTGTTTCACCCATATCACCTGCCAATTCGGGAGCGGGTTCCTTCCGTGAGCCCAAGGTTCCGACACCGGAGAAGTACGAGGGAGATCTGGGAGGATGCCATTCATTTCTTTTACAGTGTGGGTTAGTTTTTGATCTGCAGCCCTACTCTTACGCCACAGATAAGGCTAGGATAGCTTTTGTTATTGAGCTGCTGCGTGGTAGAGCTCTGGAATGGGCTTCAGCTGTTTGGGAACGACGGGACACATGCATGAACGTCATACCAGGGTTTCACGGCAGAGATGAGAAAGCTTTTGACCATCCAGTCCGAGGTAAGGACGCAGCTAAACGTTTGTTCTCTCTTCGCCAAGGAGCTCGCAGTGTGGCAGACTTTGTGATAGAATTTAGGACATTGGCTGTGGAGAGTGGTTGGAATGAGGAATCACTACAAGTGTTTTTTTACCAGGGGTTGTCGGAGCAACTCAAGGACGAGCTGATCTCCTATCCAGAGCCTAGTGACCTAGATAGTTTGGTCACCTTAGCTATTCAGGTAGATAATAGAATCCAAGAGAGAATGAGGGAGAAGCAGTGGGGTCCATCTAATCAATCTGAGACTCGGTTACCATTTGGGTCAGGAAGTGGACCAGAATGGGTTGATCATTTTCCCTCACATGGGATTAGTGGAGGAGTCCTGCCGCCAGATCCTGATCCAAGTGGGGCGGCACGGGTTAACTAAGGACGAGCGCCAACGTAGACGTGAGACCAACAGCTGCCTCTACTGTGGTAGCTCGGGACATTACATCTCTGTTTGTCCTCAGCGCCCGTTAAACTGCTCGGCTCGTTAAGTTTGGGAGGTTTGTTAGCGAGCCAGTTTCAACCTCTCAAGAGCCCTGTCAGACCTCGTTTTCCTGCTACCCTCATAAATAAGAATCAGAGTTTAGCGATTAACGCTTTCATCGATTCAGGTGCCGATGACAGCTTCATTGATGCCGACTTAGTAGAACAGCTGGGGCTTTCCAAGGAGCAATTACCGGAAGCCATTGAAGCAACCACTCTGAACGGCAGTAGACTGAACCGGTTAAGATGTTGTTGTCGGGGAATCATTCAGAGGTTATTTCTTTTTTCATTTTGCCTCCCCCCATGTTCCTCTGGTTCTTGGATACCCTGGCTAAGAGAACACAATCCTTTGTTCGATTGGGTGACTGGTAAGGTAACTAGTTGGAGCATTGAGTGCCATGCTAACTGCCTCAGGACTGACTGTTCTCATGCTGTCCCCAGTCGGGTCAGTGAGTCTGCTCCTCCTGATTTGTCCCTGGTTCCTGAAACATATCACGAGTTGGGTGAGGTGTTCAGTAAGCAGAAAGCTCAGTCACTTCCTCCCCACCGACCTTATGATTGTACAATTAAGCTGTTCTAATATAAATAATAATATAATAATATATCCCATTTAGCAGACGCTTTTGTCCAAAGCGACTTACAAGTCGGCTGGGGCCACTACTTTTACATATGGGTGGTCCCAGTGGGAATCGAACCCACGACGCTTGGCGTTACCCAAGCGCCATGCTCTACCGACTGAGCCACACAGGACCCTGTTCTCTGGAGCTGCCTTTCCCAAGGGACGGTTATACAGTATTTCTCGACCTGAGCGGGAAGCCCTGGAGACCTACATAAAGGAGTCTCTTGCTGCAGGTCTCATTCGTCCCGTCATCACCCCTGGGAGCTGGATTTTTTGGGGGAGTAAGAAGGATGGCTCTCTTCGACCGTGTATTGATTATCGGGGGTTGAATGATATTACGGTCAAGAACAAGTACCCCTTGCCCTTGATGAGCTCCGCGATTCTTTACACGGTGCTACTGTGTTTACGAAGCTTGATCTACGCAATGCGTATCATCTGGTTCGGATCAAGGAGGGGACGAGTGGTTGACTGGATTCAATACACCTATGGGACATTTCGAGTACCAGGTGATGCCTTTTGGACTTTCCAACGCTCCAGCAGTGTTCCAAAGTTTGGTGAATGACGTGCTGAGGGATATGATCGGTCTGTTTGTGTTCGTTTACCTGGATGACATCCTGATTTTCTCCAATGAGCTTTCCAGCCACATCCAACATGTTAAGCAGGTCCTGCAGCGGTTATTGGAGAACCGTCTGTTTGTGAAGGCAGAGAAGTGTGATTTCCACGCCACACTACATCCTTCCTCGGTACATCATCTCCAGGGGTGAGATCAAGATGGACCAAGAGAAGGTTCGGGCGGTTCGGGATTGGGCCCGGCCCGGTACGAGATCCAGAGATTCCTGGGATTTGCGAACTTCTATCGGAGGTTTATCGGTGATTACAGCCGGGTGGCTGCCCCTTTAACTGCTCTGACGTCTTGCACCAGAATTTTCTGTTGGACTCCTGAGGCAGACCGAGCATTTCTGAACTTGAAGAGCCGATTCACCAACGCGCCGATTCTCTCTCAACCTGACACTTCCCGTCAGTTTGTTGTTGACGTGGACGCGTCTGATGTGGGGGTGGGCGCAATCATGTCCCAGCGTAGCTCCACTGACGGTAAACTCCATCCCTGCGCCTTCTACTCTTGTCGTCTTTCACCAGCTGAGAGAAACTATGATGTGGGTAACCGGGAGCTTCTCGCTGTGAAGCTTGCCTTGGAGGAGTGGCGTCACTGGTTGGAGGGAGCGGAGCAACCGTTTGTGGTCTGGACTGACCACAAGAATCTGGCTTACGTCCAATCGGCTAAACGTCTCAAATCCCGTCAGGCCAGGTGGGCTTTGTTTTTTGACGCTTCAAATTTTCCCTGACGCGTTCCGACCTGGGTCGAAGAACGGCAAGGCGGACGCCTTGTCCCAGATGTTCTCCAAGACGAATGAGAGTGGGGCCAAGACTGAGACGATTCTTCCCCAGAACCTTGTGGATTGAGGAGGATGTGATGGCGGCCCTTCGGACGCAGCCCGGCCCCGGTAACGGTCCACCCGGTCGGTTGTTCGTGCCTGAGTCGGTCCGTTCTGCTGTTCTTCAGTGGTCCCATGCCAGCAAGATAGCTTGTCACCCTGGCGTTGCTCGGACTATGGCGCTACTGTGCAGGCGATTTTGGTGGCCTGCCATGGGAGAAGATACCCGGAGGTTTGTTGCCCCATGTCCTGTTTGTGCTCAGAACAAAAGTACCAATCGGCCCAGCTCTGGGCTTCTTCACCCCCTACCTATTCCTCGGCGACCTTGGTCGCATCTGGCCCTGGATTTTGTCACGGGATTGCCCCCTTCTGTTGGGAACACGGTCATTCTGACCATTGTGGACAGATTCAGCAAGTTTGCTCATTTTGTCCCTCTCTCCAAGCTTCCATCTGCCATGGAGACGTCCGAGATCCTGGTTAGGGAGGTTTTCAGGGTCAACGGATTGCCCAGTGACATTGTTTCTGACTGTGGTCCTCAGTTTACCTCTGCTGTCTGGAGATCCTTCTGTTTGGCCATTGGAGCTACAGTCAGTCTCACTTCTGGATTTCACCCACAATCTAATGGTCAGGCGGAGAGAGCCAACCAGAAGATGGAGTCCACGCTGCGTTGTCTTGTCTCCTCTGATCCCACCTCTTGGTCATCTCAATTACCCTGGGTCGAGTATGCCCATAATACCCTTCCTTCATCTGCCACTGGGATGTCCCCCTTCCAATGCCTGTACGGATACCAACCTCCCTTGTTTCCTTCTCAGCAGAGGGATCTTTTGGTTCCTTCTGTCCAGGCCCACATTCGTCGTTGCCACCGGACCTGGCATCAGGCCAGGAAGGTCCTCCGTAGAGTTTCTGACCGGTATCAGATCCAGGCGAATCGTCGCCGTATTCCTGCTCCCGCTTATACCATCGGAGATAAGGTTTGGTTGGCTACACAGGATCTTCCTCTACGGACTGAGTCGAGGAAACTGTCACCAAAGTTCATTGGTCCGTTTGTGGTGGAGAGAATCATTTACACTGTTGTGGTCCGACTCAAATTGCCGGCAACGCTTCGAGTACACCCCACCTTTCATGTCTCCTGCCTCAAGGCGGTTCTCCTCAGTCCTCTGTTGCCCCCTCCTCCTCGTCCTCCTCCTCCTCGGATGATCGGAGGTGGTCCTGCCTACACGGTGCGCCGCATAATGGATTCCAGACGGCGGGGTCGAGGTTTCCAATATCTCGTGGATTGGGAAGGATATGGTCCAGAGGAGAGGAGTTGGATTCCTCGGCGTCAGATCCTTGATTGACGACCTGCTTCGTGACTTCTACAGCCTCCACCCTGGTGCTCCAGGTAGTCCGCCCGGTGGCGTTCGTCGGAGGGGGGGTACTGTCTCGAATCCCGCTTCCTGAGTCTGTGTTTGCCTGTGTTTCTGTCCTGGAGTGTGTTTCCGGTGTCCTGGAACGCACCCTGTCTGGTTGCCGGGCGAATTAGCTTGTTGGGAGATTGATGTTCACCCGCACCTGTATCCCATCAGTAATCTGAACACCTGTCCTGATCATCACCTCTCCCCTTCAAAAACTCTGACCTGACATCCATTCCCTGCCGGATCGTTAGCCATGAACAGTATGCTGTGCCCACGAACCAGCCTCCAGTTTATAGAGTTTGTTTTGTTTTGTTTTATTGTTTTGTACGTCTTGCTTGCCTTTAACTTACCGCCGTTTGTTTTGTCTACAGCCATTCACCCGGAACCCATACCCCATCCCTGTCTGCTCGTCGCCAGTGTGTTGTTATCCATTGGATCTGCCTATCCACTCCCATCAACCCACCTCCGCTGCCCGCTCCTCCACCCGGAACCATCTACCTCCACGTTCTCATTGATTAATAAATACTCACCATCTTTATACTCACCTTGCCCTGGTCTGCTTTTGGGTCCAATTCTGGTAAACCCTGACAAGAAATAGTAGCAGTAGTAGCAGTAATAGTAATAGTAGTATTAGTAGTAGTAGTAGTAGCAGTAATACTAATAGTAGTAATAGTAGTAGTAATAGTAGTAATAGTAGTAGTAGTAATAGTAGTAGTAGTAATAGTAATAGTAGTAGTAGTAATAGTAGTAGTAGCAGCAGTAATAGTAATAGTAGTAATAGTAGCAGTAGTAGCAGTAATAGTAGTAGTAGTAGTAGTTGTAGTAGTAGTAGCAGTAATACTAATAGTAGTAATAGTAGTAGTAGTAATAGTAGTAATGATAGAAGTAGTAGTAATAGTAGTAGTAGCAGTAATAGTAATAGTATTCATGGTAATAGTAGTAATAGCAGTAGTAGTAGTAATAGTAATAGTAGTAATAATAAAAGTAGTAATAGTAGTAGTAGTAGTAGCAGTAATAGTAGTAATAATAGTAGTAGTAGTAGTAGTAGTAATAGTAGTAGCAGTAATAGTAGTAATAGCAGTAGTAGGAATAGTAATAGTAGTATTAGTAGAAGTAGTAGCATTAGTAATAGTAGTAGTAGTAGTAATAGTGGTAATAATACAAGTAGTAATAGTAGTAGTAGTAGTAAAAGTAGTAATAGTAGTAGTAGTAGTAGCAGTAGTAGCAGTAGCAGCAGCAGTAGTAGCAGTAATAGTAATAGCAGTAATAGCAGCAGTAGCAGTAACAGCAGCAGCAGCAGCAGCAGCAGGTAGCAGCAGCAGCAGCAACAGCAGCAGTAGCAGTAGAAGTAGTAACAGCAGTAACAGCAGCAGCAACCAGCAGCAGCAGCAATAACAGCAGCAGTGGCAACAGCAGCAGCAGCAGCAGCAGCAGCAGTAACAGTAACAGCAGCAGTGATAGTAACAGTGGCAATACCAGCGTAGCGGTGGTGTGTTAAAGTATTAGCGGTAATAGTATTAATAGCAGATGGTAGTAGTAATACTGATGGCAGCAGCAGCAGTAATAGTAGCAGTAATATTAATAACATCAGTGGCAGCAGCAGCAGCAGCAGCAGCGGTGGTGGTGGTGGCGGTTGCGGTGGTAGCAGTAATAGCGGTAGCAGTAGTAGCAGCAGTAGCATTAGCAGTGGCGGCAATAGCAGTAGCAGTGGCAGCGGAGCAGCAGCGGTAGCAGCAGTGGCAGTAGCAGCAGTGGCAATGGCATTAGCAGCGGCAGCAGCAGCAGCAGCAATGACAGCGGCAGCAGCAGCGGTGGCAGTGGCGGTAGTGGCCGTGGTGGTAGTAGTGGCAGCGGCCGCCGGCGGGCGGTGGCGGTCGTGGCAGCAGCCGCCGCGGCTGCTGCGGTAGCGTAACAGCGGTGGCGGTGGTGGCAGTGGCAGTGGCAGCAGCGGTAGCAGTAGTAGCAGTAGCAGCAGCAGTAGCAGCAGTAGTAGTAGCGGTAGCAGCAGTAGTAGCAGCAGTAGCAGCAGCAGTAGCAGTAGTAGCAGTAGTAGCAGCAGTAGCAGTGGTAGCAGTAGCAGTAGTAGCAGTAGCAATAGCAGTAGTAGCAGTAGTAGCTGTATTAGCAGTAGTAGCAGTAGTGGCAGTAGTAATGGTAGTAGCAGTAGTCGTAGTAGTGGTAGTAGCAGTAGTAGTAATAGTAGTAATAGTGGTAGAAGTAATAGTAGTAGTAGTACCAGTAGTATTAATAGTATCTCTCAGGCTCCTGAGTTGTGCAGTGTCTAAGGCACTGCATCTCAGTGTTTGAGGCGTCACTACAAACACCCTGCTTCGATTCCAGGCTGTTTCACAACCGGCCGTGATTGGGAGTCCCATAGGACGGTGCACAATTGGCCAAGCATTGTCCGGGTTTGGCCGGTGTAGGCCGTCATTGTAAATAAGAATTTGACTTGCCTAGTTATATAAAGGTTACATTATAAAAAATAACAGTAGTAGTAGCAGTAGTATTAGTAGTAGCAGTAGTAATACTTGTAATAGTAGTAGCAGTAGCATTGGTAGTAGTAGCAGTAGCAGTAGTAGTAGTAGTAGCAGTATTATTAGTAGTAGTAGCAGTAGTAATACTACTAGCAGTAGTAGCAGTAGTAATACTACTAGTAGTATTAGCAGTAGTAGCAGTAGTAATACTAGTAGTAGTAGTAGCAGTAGTATTAGTAGTAGTAGCAGTAGTAATACTAGTAATATTAATTGCAGTAGCAGTAGTAATACTACTAGTAGTAGTAGCAGTAGTATTAGTAGCAGTAGTAATACTAGTAATAGTAATGGTATTTGCAGTAGCAGTAGCAGTTGTAATACTAGTAGTAGTAGCAGAAGCAGTGGCAGTAGTAGCAGTAGTAGTAGTAGCAGCAGTAGCAGTAGTAGAAGTAGCAGCAGTAGTAGTAGTAGTTGTGATAGGTTAGTAGTTATCTAATGAATTAAACTGGCTCTGGTACTGACAGCACTGTAGTAATAGTAGTTAGTGGTAGACAGGTTGTAGTTGTACAGAAAGAAAAACCTGAATGATAAACAGGACTCACTGCGGACGTTTTCTGCCCTCTTGACCCTAGTCAGAGCCAGTCGTATGCTGGCAGGGTCCTTGTCTGTGGAGACCACGGTGGTGACAGGGAGGCCGTAGCTCCGCAGAGCGTCAGCGACCTTGCTGCCTGTGTCCACCCACACATCCTCAGCCGAGGAGATGATCCCTATGTGTGCCCAGCGGAAGTGTCTTACCAGGCTGAGCAGCACCCAGGTGGGCGAGGGCACCGTGCGGGCGAAAGTAAGGTGCCTACTTCGGTCGTCCAGCTCGTAGTTCACACAGGTCCAAGAGAACAGGGCTTTGTTCCAGTTGTTGGCCAGTAAAGAGGCTGCATCACAGTAGCCAGGGTTGACAGGGCCCAGGAAGGCATTAGCCCGTGCGTAGTGACCTAAGAAACCCTTGAGTGCCATGGATGTCTGGCAGTCCTCATCAATGATGACATACTCAAAGGTGGTGCCCAGGGACAGTGAGGGGTCATTGTTGATCCTCTCCACAGCTAGCTGCGCTGCCGTCTGGGGCAGTGCCTTAGCAAACAGAGGGTCACATTTCCACGGTCCAACTACCCCTACCTTGAACACAGTAGAAGTAGATCTAGCCGCACAGGGCACACTTAGGGATGCCAGCAGGAACCCCAGTAGCCAGGCTCCATGGGGAGGGGAGGGAAACTTGGCTTCTGTGAGGACTGGTGTTGTCAGATAGGTTGATGCCCACTCATGCAGTGAACTATGAAGCTGGTAAAGCTGCCGGAGCATTGCAAGATGCCTTCTCCAGCAGATCCCACAATCCACTATCCCTCAAACGCTGTCCATTCCCCAAAAGGCCCAATGTCCTGTGAAATATAAAGGTATGAAGACAAATACTGCACGTATGGGTTTATTTTCTCCAATGGGATGATCATTCATCATGTGTGGTGATAATCCAATCATGGCAGACATGGAATGAAGATAAAAATAGCCCACTGTCTGTCCCCATCGACACCTGCCTAAAAACACTGTCACATAACAATCGCCGGTCTAATCAACTATAGAACCATACATGTTGTTTAAGTTTATTGTAAGAATTGTAATTAGAGAGAGAAACAAACTAAATTCACATTTTAAACCTGGCTCGTTCAATCATATAATTAACCGTATCGTATTTTATTTGACATAAAAATGAAAATGACCCCTTATTACATAGCTATCCTATTGAAAGCCATTGTAAGATACTGAATTCAACACATTCACACGTATTATTTGTGGATGGAATTACCCTGTAATTATCTTTTCAACAAAGTCCTGATTCTTTAGGAGAGACATTGGAGGAACAGAAAGAAGATTCATCTTGGGTAATATCTGCTCCCGCCCCTCCAACCAAATGTTTGTGTACGTGTGTGTATATGTGTGTGTTTGTACTGTATATGTTTGTGTGTATATGCGTGTGTATTTGTGTGTATGTGTATATATGTGTGTGTATATGTATGTGTGTATATATATGTGTGTGTATATGTGTGTATATGTGTGTATTTGTGTGTGTGTATATATGTGTGTGTATATATACATGTGTATATATATGTGTGAGTATATACGTGTGTGTGTATATGTCTGTATACTGTATTTGTGTGTATGTGTATATATGTGTGTATGTATGTATGTATCCCGCAAATAACCAGTCTCAACGTCAACAGTGAGAGGCAACTTCGGGATGCTATTCAGTGTCTGTTCCTCTGTCCAGTGTCTGTGCTTTTTTTGCCCATCTTAATCTTTTCTTTTTATTGGCCAGTCTGAGATATGGCTTTTTCTTTGCAACTCTGCCTAGAAGGCCAGCATCACGGAGTCGCCTATTCACTGTTGACGTTGAGACTGTTTTTTTGCGGGTACTATTTAATGGAGCTGCCAGTTCAGGACTTGTGAGGTGTCTGTTTCTCAAACTAGACACTCAGTTGTGCACCGGGGCCTCCCACTCCTCTTTCTATTCTGGTTAGAGCCAGTTTGCACTGTTCTGTGAAGGGAGTAGTACACAGCGTTGTACGAGATCAGTTTCAGTTTATTGGCAATTTATTGCATTGAATAGCCTTAATTTCTCATAACAAAAATAGACTGACGAGTTTCAGAAGAAAGTTCTTTGTTTCTGGTCATTTTGAGCCTGTAATCGAACCCACAAATGTTGATGCTCCAGATACTCAACTCATCTAAAGAAGGCCAGTTTTATTGTTTCTTGAATCAGAACAATAGTTTTCAGCTGTGATAACATAATTGCAAAAGGCTTTTCTAATTATCAATGTCAGGATTTGGCCAGGGTTGTTCCAGTTGTTGGTCACTAGATGCCCCCATTGTGCTTTTTGTCCTTATGTTTTTCCCTTGTTCCCCATTATTATTTGCACCTGTGTCTCGTTTTCCCTGAGTGTATTTAAACCCTTAGTTTCCCTCTGTTCTGTGCTCTGTGTTTGTATGTTAGCACCCTGCCCTAGTGTTCTGTGTGCTCTTGTCGTTTCCGGGTGACGTTCGTGTGGTATTCTGTTTTTTGTTTTTGTTTATTTTTGGTGAGTTTCTTTTTAGGTCTTTTTGTGTTTTACCTACCACCTTTTGGATTTGCCATTTTTTATTTTTTAGGATTTTTTCTTTATTAAATACACCGTCTTAAGTACTGCTGTGTCTGCCTCATCTTCTGGGTTCTGCTGTCTATTCGTGGCTCAGTTGGTTAAGTGACTGTTTCTCACTCCGGAGACCCAGGTTCGAAACCGGGTCCTGACAGAAACACAGAGCCAAAAATGAACCCAGAGGCAGCCAGTTCCCAGGACATTTTTGCCACGCTGTCCCACCACCAGGAGACTGTCCAACGCCACAAAGCCGCCCTGGTTCAGCAAGAGGCCTTAATGGCTAGACATTCTCATCTTCTGTCGGAGATGCTGACTTCCATTAAGCAAATATCTGATCGACTTACCCCGGCAACAGTTCCCGTCCCAGTACCTCAAGTTCACGTACCCATGGCAGTTAACCCCTGGCTGAACTCGTCTTCCACCTCCCCAACGGTTCTCAGGTGATCCAAGTGCTTGTAAAGGGTTTCTCACTCAATGTTCTCTCTCCTTTGAGCTGCAACCTTCGTCGTTTCCCACCGACCGGTCTAAGATCGCATATATCATCACCCTGCTGTCGGAAAAAGCCCTGGCTTGGGCTACTGCTGTGTGGGATGCCCATAGTTCCTGCTGTGCCAGCTACTCTGCCTTTGCTGAGGAATTCAAACGAGTGTTTCAAGGCCCAAGCAGTGGTTCTGACTCAGCCAAACAGCTCCTGACTCTCCATCAAGGTTGGCGCAGCGTGACGGACTATGCCATCCAGTTCCGCACGGTGGCAGCAGCGAGTGGCTGGAACAACGAGGCGCTCACGGTGTGCTTTCTGAAAGGCCTTTCCGACACTATCCAAGATGAACTGGCCACTCGGGAACCACCGGACAATCTCGAGTCCCTGATCAAGTTGGCCTCACGCATTGACCAGCGTCTGAGAGAGAGAGAACTCAACCGTAGACCTCTAGCCCCTATCAGTCCCAGCTCCGAGTCCCCACCTTTATCATCACTGGCTCCACCGGAACCCATGCAGATTGGACGCATCTCCCAGGCTGAGAGAGACCGCCGGATGAGGAGCGACGCTGTCTATATTGCGGCAAACCGGGCCATTTCCGTTCCACGTGTCCCGGGCTCCAGGGAAACGCTCTGTCCCGTACAGACCGGGGGAACTGTAACGGGAAACATAACCTCCTCCCATCCGTCCAACTCCCGTCTGCTCATTCCAGTCACCCTCTCCTGGGACAACCACAAGCTTCACCTTCAAGCATTGGTAGACTCTGGAGCCGCAGGTAACTTCATGGATGGTGTCTGGGCGAAGGAGAATGGCGTTCCCTCTGAACCTCTAAGTGACCCCATGAGGGTTACTACATTGGATGGAAGCCCTTTGGGATCTGGACTTGTCACTCATGTCACTACCTCCTTGAGACTTTCAGTTTCACAACACCAGGAATTGATGAACTTTCATTTGATCTCCTGTTCCGAGTTCCTCTCGTCCTTGGATACCCCTGGCTTCACAGCCATAACCCTCACATCGACTGGTCTGTGGGCACTATCAAGCAGTGGGGTCCTACGTGCCAAGCTACTTGTATTTTCCAGAATTCCCGAGTTCTACCCCGAGTCTTTAGAATCCATCGACCTGACCCGAGTTCCCGAGTGTTACCATGACCTCAAACTGGTGTTTAGCAAACAGAGGGCCAACATGCTACCACCCCATAGATCTTACGATTGCCCCATCGACCTGTTTCCGGGCACTTGCCCTCCCAGGGGTCGGATCTTTTCCCTATCTCCACCCGAACGAGCTGCTATGGATACCTACATCAAGGACGCTCTGGAAGCAGGCCTCATGCGTCCATCCACCTCCCGGCGGGAGCAGGGTTTTTCTTTGTGGCCAAGAAAGACGGTGGGTTACGTCCTTGCATCGACTACCGGGGACTCAATGACATAACCGTCCGTAACCGTTACCCGCTACCCTTATGGCCACAGCCTTCGAGCTGCTCCAGGAAGCAGTTGTTTTCACTAAGCTTGACCTGCGGAACGCATACCATCTTGTGCGGATCAGACCTGGTGACGAGTGGAAGACCGCTTTCAACACGCCTACTGGTCACTATGAATACTTGGTGATGCCCTTCGGCCTGACCAACGCCCCAGCGGTGTTCCAAGCGCTCATAAACGATGTGCTTAGGGATATGCTTAACATATTTGTGTTCGTTTACTTGGATGACATCCTCATCTTTTCGAGCTCCCTTCAAGAACACACTAAGCATGTCAGACAAGTACTCAAACGCCTCCTGGACAGCCATCTGTACGTTAAGCCGGAAAATGTGAATTCCATTCATCCGAGTACAATTCCTGGGATTTGTAGTGGAACCCGGTCGAGTCCAAATGGACCCTAGGAAGGTAGGGGCGGTAGCGGATTGGCCCACCCCCAAATCCGTTAAGGATGTTCAGCGTTTCCTGGGCTTCACAAACTTTTACCGCAAGTTCATCAAGAACTTCAGTTTGGTGGCAGCTCCTCTCTCAGCTTTAACCAAAGGTGGCAATGCAAGAGTTTTTTGGGGAAGAGAAGCTGAGACGGCCTTCCAAGGACTCAAGCAGCGCATCCTCTCTGCTCCCATCCTGATACTACCGACTACGGATGAACCATTTGTGGTGGAGGTAGACGCATCAGAGGTTGGTGTTGGAGCTGTCCTGTCTCAGAGGGGTGAAGACAAGAAGCTTCATCCGTGCGCTTTCTTCTCACACCGGCTTACCCCGACTGAGAGGAACTACGATGTGGGGATCGTGAACTCCTAGCGGTTAAGATGGCATTGAAGGAATGGAGACACTGGCTCGAGGGGGCTTCTCACCCGTTTCAAGTGCTTACGGACCACAAAAATCTGGAGTATATCCAGCAGGCGAAGCGATTGAACTCTAGACAAGCTAGATGGTCTCTTTTCTTCAATCGATTCCAGTTTATCCTCACCTATCGGCCCGGGTCGAAGAATCTCAAACCGGATGCCCTGTCCCGAGTCTACGCTCCTGCCATTCGAGATGACACGGACATGCCTGTCCTTCCTGCTGCTAAGATTGTGGCTCCGACCTCGTGGCAAGTTGAGGATACCGTGAGACGTGCTCAAGCTAGCGAACCGGACCCTAAAGGAGGCCCTGCCAATCGGTTGTTTGTCCCCAAGGCAGTGAGGACTCAGGTCCTTCTGTGGGGGCACTCCTCTCGCCTCACCTGTCATCCGGGCGTAGGTCGCACCTTGGAGTTCATCCAGCGTAAGTTCTGGTGGCCTACCATAAGAGAAGACGTTGCCACTTTCGTCAATGCCTGCCCCGTGTGCTGCCAGGGCAAATCTTCTCACCTCCGCCCCTCAAGGACTCCTTCACCCTTTACCTGTTCCCCACAGACCCTGGTCCCATATCTCATTGGACTTTATTACTGGACTTCCTCCATCCCATGGCAATACTACTATCCTAGTCATAATCGACAGGTTTTCAAAGGCGGCCAGGTTCGTCCCTCTGACTAAGTTACCTTCTGCCAAGGAAACGGCTGAGTTGGTAATTAATCATGTGTTCCGAGTCTTCGGCATTCCTCAAGATATGGTTTCTGACAGAGGTCCCCAGTTCGCCTCAAGGTTTTGGAAGGCCTTCTGCCAACTCATGGGGGCTTCTGCCAGTCTATCTTCAGGGTACCATCCGGAGTCCAACGGCCAAACAGAGAGGATGAATCAAGAGCTGGAAACCACCCTCCGATGTATGACTCGTGACAACCCGTCCACATGGTCATCCTTTATTGTTTGGGCCGAATACGCGCACAACACCTTGCGCTCCTCCTCCACTGGTATGTCCCCGCACGAGTGTCGGTTTGGCTATGCTCCTCCATTGTTCCCGGACCAGGAGGCAGAAGTCAGAGTGCCTTCAGCCTTGAGGTTCGTCAGACGCTGTCGGCTTATGTGGAGGAAGACCCGCCTTAATCTGATGCGTTCCTCACAGAGGTATCAACAACAAGCCAACAGACGTCGCCGTCCCGGGCCTACCCTGCGCCCGGCCAGAGAGTCTGGCTCTCCACAAGAGACTTACCTCTACGGGTGGAGTCTCGCAAGCTGTCCCAAAATACATCGGTCCTTCAAGGTTGCCAGGAGAGTTAACCCAGTTTCTTATCGCCTACACTTACCCAGATCCCTTAAGATTAATCCCACATTTCATGTGTCTTTGTTAAAACCTGTTGTTTTTCTCCCCTTGTCCCGGCAGACAGACCTCCCCCTCCGCCTCGTGTCATTGGAGGCCAGCCGGCTTATACCGTCCACCGGATACTGGATTCCCGCCGGGTGCAGCGGTCCTGGCAGTATCTGGTGGACTGGGAAGGCTACGGTCCTGAGGAGCGCTCCTGGGTTCCTGCCAAAGACATCCTGGACCCTGACCTCATTCGTCAGTTCAGGGTCCTCCACCCTGAGAGAGCTGGTAGGAACGTCAGGAGCCGTTCCTAGGGGGGGGGATTCTGTCAGGATTTGGCCAGGGTTGTTCCAGTTGTTGGTCACTAGATGCCCCCATTGTGCTTTTTGTCCTTATGTTTTTCCCTTGTTCCCCATTATTATTTGCACCTGTGTCTCGTTTTCCCTGAGTGTATTTAAACCCTTAGTTTCCCTCTGTTCTGTGCTCTGTGTTTGTATGTTAGCACCCTGCCCTAGTGTTCTGTGTGCTCTTGTCGTTTCCGGGTGACGTTCTTGTGGTATTCTGTTTTTTGTTTTTGTTTATTTTTGGTGAGTTTCTTTTTAGGTCTTTTTGTGTTTTACCTACCACCTTTTGGATTTGCCATTTTTTATTTTTTAGGATTTTTCTTCTGGGTTCTGCTGTCTATTCGTGGCTCAGTTGGTTAAGTGACTGTTTCTCACTCCGGAGACCCAGGTTCGAAACCGGGTCCTGACA